>NC_058089.1:25120702-25420702 GCF_014858855.1 Bufo gargarizans
GGCCCACACTAGTACGAGCAGCTCTGGGGCTCGTACTGGTTTCCCGGCCCACCAGTTAAATCCACCGGAGCCCCCTGCCGGTGAACTTGTCTGGTGTAGCCCAGAGCGATACGAGCCTGTGATTCCTGATTTTGTAGGCCAATCAGGAATCCAGATTTCCACAGTGGGCTACACTGAATATGACTTTTTTTGTCATTTTTTCAGTGACCCACTGGTAAATCTGATGGTGGAGCAGACGAATCTGTACGCCCAACAGTTCGTCGCTCAACACCCGGGCTCCTTTTTGGCCAGGCCCGGTGGCTGGACGCCGGTCAGTGCAGCCGAAATGAGGACATTTTGGGGCCTCGTGCTGCATATGGGCCTGGTCAAAAAACCCAGTGTCAGGCTGTACTGGAGTGGGGACGTCCTATACCAGGCCCCACTTTACAGTACAGCCATGACACGCTCCCGGTTTGAGGCCATCCGGAAATGTCTGCATTATTCCGATAATGCAGCATGTCCCCCCCCGAGGTGATCCTGCCCATGACCGTCTGTACAAGATACGGCCGGTCATCGATCACTTTGGGGCCAAATTCATGGAGGCCTATGTACCTGGAAGAGAGGTCGCGGTTGATGAGTCTCTCATTGCGTTCAAGGGGAGACTCATTTTCCGCCAGTATGTGCCCTCCAAGCGGGCGAGGTATGGCGTGAAGCTATACAAAATTTGTGAGAGTACCTCAGGGTACACTTACAAATTTCGTGTATACGAGGGGCGAGATTCCCGGATTCAACCCCCAGAATGTCCCCCCACTCTGGGTGTTACCGGGAAACTTGTGTGGGACCTTATGTACCCACTGCTGGATAAGGGTTACCACCTTTACGTGGATAACTTTTATACCAGTATCCCCTTGTTCCAGTCCCTTGCCGCCAGATCCACGTCCGCTTGTGGAACCGTGCGGAAAAATCAACGCGGCCTCCCTGCCCACCCCCTCCAGGTACCTATCCCCAGGGGTGAGACCCGTGCCCTTACCACTGGAAACCTGTTGCTGGTCAGGTATAAGGACAAGAGGGATGTCCTTATGCTGTCCACAATTCATGGTAACGGCATCACCCCTGTCCCTGTGCGAGGTACCGCGGCAACGGTCCTCAAGCCCGATTGTATCGTCGCTTACAATCGGTATATGGGAGGAGTTGATCTCTCTGATCAAGTCCTCAAGCCACATAACGCCATGCGCAAAACCCGGGCATGGTACAAAAAAGTTGCGGTCTACTTGGTGCAGGTTGCCATGTACAACTCTTTTGTACTATCCCGAAGCGCTGGCAGCACAGGGACATTCCTCCAGTTCTATGAGGCAGTCCTCAAGGCCCTGATCTTTTCGGACCGGGAAAGAGCAGGCCGGAGTACCTCGGGAACTGTAGGTGCCCGGATCGTCCCTGGCCAACACTTTCCAGGTGTGGTCCCCCATACTGGAAAGAAGGGACGAACCCAAAAAAAGTGCAGAGTGTGTCGCAGGAGGGGGATACGGAAGGACACGACTACTCAGTGCGACACTTGCCCCGATCATCCGGGCCTCTGCATTGACGGTTGCTTCAGGGAGTATCACACTTCCATGGAGTACTAAATTTATATCCCAATTTAGCACTGACATCGGATAAAAAAAAACTGGTTCTCAGACTTGAGACACCCAAAAAAAACTAAAATAATTTATTAAAAGTAGACATATTAGGTATCGCCGCGTCGGTAATAATCTCCTCTATAAAACTACCCCATGACCTAACCCCCCAGATTAACACGGTCAAGGAAAAAAAAAAAAAAAAGGTGCAAAAAATGTTTTTTTTTGTCACCTTACATAATAAAAAGTTTAATAGCAAGCGATCAAAAAGTCATATAGCCCCCCAAAAAGTGCCAATAAAGCCGTCCGCTCATCCCACAAAAAATGAGCCCCCACATGAGATAATTGGATAAAATTTTTTTTACAAAAATGACCCTTACACTTTAGAGATACCCCCAAAAAAATTTGAATCAAAAAAGATAATATAGTCTAAAACCAAAATAATTGTAAAAAAAGTTGACTTATCAGGTATTGCCGCATCCGTAAGAATCTCCTCTATAAAAATACCCCGTGACCTAACCCCCCAGATTAACACGGTCAAAAAATAAATAAAAAATAGGTGCAAAAAAAGATTTTTTTTGTCACCCTACATAACAAAAAGTTTAATAGCAAGCGATAAAAAAGTCATATAGCCCCCAAAATAGTGCCAATAAAACCGTCCGCTCATCCCGCAAAAAATGAGTCCCCACATGAGATAATTGGATAAAAATAAAAAATAAAAAAATGACCCTTAGACTTTAGAGATACCCAAAAAAAGATTTGTATCAAAAAAGATAATATAGTCAAAAACCTAAATAATTGTAAAAAAAAAGTAGACTTATTAGGTATTGCCGCGTCCGTAAGAATCTCCTCTATAAAAATATCCCATTACCTAACCCCCCAGATTAACACAGTTAAAAAAAACAAAAAAAAAACGGTGCCAAAACCGCTATTTTTGGCACTTTTCCATTTCAATCCGTTTTTTCCGGTAACAAAACAAGGGTTAACAACCAAACAAAACGTAATATTTATTACCCTGATACTGCAGTTTACAGAAACACCACATTTGTGGTCGTAAACTGCTGTATCAGTAAAAGGGAGGCCGCAAAAGGAAAGGACCGACATGGTTTCTGGAAGGCCGATTTTGATGGCCTTTTTTATTGACACCATGTCCCTTTTGAAGCCCCCCTGATGCACCCTAGAGTAAAAACTCCCCAAAACTGACCCCGTCTAAGAAACTACACCCCTCAAGGTATTCAAAACTAATTATACAAACTTCATTAACCCTTTAGGTGTTCCTCAACAGTTAATGGCAAATGGAGATGAAATTTCAGAATTTCAATTTTTGGTAACCTTGCGTCACAAAAATGTAATATAGAGCAACCAAAAATCATATTTACCCTAAACATAGTCCGCAAAAAAAATGGCACCTTATCCCGTAGTTTCCAAAATGGGGTCACTTTTAGGGAGTTTCTACTCTAGGGGTGCATCAGGGGGCTTCAAATGGGACATGGTGTAAATAAACCAGTCCATAAAAATCAGCCCTCCAAAAACCAAACGGCGCACCTTTCCCTCTACGCCCCGCTGTGTGGCCGTACAGTAGTTTACGGCCACATATTGGGTGTTTCTGTAAACGGCAGAGTCAGGGCAATAAAGATACAGTCTTGTTTGGCTGTTAACCCTTGATTTGTTAGTGGAAAAAATGGGTTAAAATGGAAAATTAGACAAAAAAATGAAATTTGCAAATTTCATCCCCATTTGCCAATAACTCTTGCGCAACACCTAAAGGGTTAACGACGTATGTAAAATCAGTTTTGAATACCTTGAGGGGTGTAGTTTCTTAGATGGGGTCACTTTTAGGGAGTTTCTACTCTAGGGGTGCATCAGGGGTCTTCAAATGGGACATGGTGTAAATAAACCAGTCCATAAAAATCAGCCCTCCAAAAACCAAACGGCGCACCTTTCCCTCTACGCCCCGCTGTGTGGCCGTACAGTAGTTTACGGCCACATATTGGGTGTTTCTGTAAACGGCAGAGTCAGGGCAATAAAGATACAGTCTTGTCTGGCTGTTAACCCTTGATTTGTTAGTGGAAAAAATGGGTTAAAATGGAAAATTAGACAAAAAAATGAAATTTGCTAATTTCATCCCCATTTGCCAATAACTCTTGTGCAACACCTAAAGGGTTAACAACGTATGTAAAATCAGTTTTGAATACCTTGAGGGGTGTAGTTTCTTAGATGGGGTCATTTTTGGGTGGTTTCTATTATGTAAGCCTCGCAAAGTGACTTCAGACCTGAACTGGTCCCTAAAAATGTAGTTTTTGTAAATTGCTGAAAAATTTCAAGATTTGCTTCTAAACTTCTAAGCCTTATAACATCCCCAAAAAATAAAATATCATTCCCAAAACAATTCAAACATAAAGTAGACATATGGGGAATGTAAAGTCATCACAATTTTTGGGGGTATTACTATGTATTACAGAAGTAGAGAAACTGAAACTTTGAAATTTGCTAATTTTTCCAAAAATTTGTTAAATTAGGTATTTTTTGGTGCAAAAAAAATTATTTTTTTGACTTCATTTCACCAGTGTCATGAAGTACAATATGTGACGAAAAAACAATCTCAGAATGGCCTGGATAAGTCAAAGCGTTTTAAAGTTATCAGCACTTAAAGTGACACTGGTCAGATTTGCAAAAAATGGCCTGGTCCTAAGGTGTAAAAAGGCTGTGTCCTTAAGGGGTTAAAATCCACATTGTGGGCCAATTTATGCTGTGGAGTTTTTTGCAGTCTACAGATAACATTTCTTTAAATCTCATCCACATTGCTGCAATGGTTTTGCCAAATCTGCCATGCAGATCAGTGGGTGGAAACTTAGTGAGAAATAAGGAGGAAACAGAAATTAGGTAGATTTTCAAAGCTTTGTGGTCAGTACCGATAGCATTCATATGACTCAGAATGAAATGTGTGCAGAGGCCTCTGTATATTCTCAGCAATCGGCCGAGGAAGAGAAAGATGCTAGTCATGCTGCACAAAACCTCATCTTGAATGACTAATACATGAAAAAAGCTATGATGACTTATTATGTACTCCTTCATAGTATTAGTTATAGTATTTTATACAGTATGTTGTATTTTAGAGAGACAACCACGGTCTATAACCCCTGTGGATGCTAAAGGGCTCATGGAGACCAGAGCCTTAGTCTCATGCTGGACTCAACCCCCTTTATCTTAGGTTTCATGCACACGGTCGCGTCCATATTCCGGTTCGCAGCCAACAGATCTGCAAAATACAGATAACCTTCCTGTGCAGTCCACATTTTCTCGCACCCATCAATAGAAAGGACTATTCTCTTCTGCAGTATGGGCCACAGTTGAGGCAGGGTGCTGAATCTCCTGTCCTGTGCGGAGACTTATTGGCAATGCTCCATTAGACAGCAATATGAAAAGAAGTATCTCCCAAGAAAGAGGACCATCTCACCAGTGCCACCTATTGGAAGTGGCTCCCTATGAGTCAAGATTCAACTTTCCAACAAGCCTTGGAATTTGACCAGGGAATATAGGAAATCTAGATATCCATCCATCCATCCATCCATCCCATTCCCTAGCCCTGTCAATCACACAGCGGAGGGGGCGTCATTAGCAGCGGAGGATGCGGCTGCTACCAGCAAGTAGCCGCCCTACTTGCTGGTAGCAAGGTAATTTACATATTATAAAAATAGCTTTTTAACAAAATCTACAGAACCAAAATGAATATTTAGCTTATGTATAGTGTAGGGATTATTATTAACCAAAAAAAAAAACGGTTTAGTGGGCTGACAGAAGCCTTTTAAAGCCCGCCCATCAGTGACATCACTGGGAACACTGCTAGGCAGAAGCCTCCGCCTAGCAGTGTTTAAAATATGAACAAACAGCCCTTGCCCTACATAATACAATGCTCCAATGCTCATGTCAGAGCGGCTGTCAAACGGTGTAAAAAAAGCCATTTCTTGTCACCTTACATCACAAAAAGTGTAATACCAAGCGATCAGAAAGTCATACACACTCCAAAATAGTACCAATAAAACCGTCATCTCATCCCGCAAAAATGAGACCCTACATAAGACAGTTGCACAAAAATAAAAAATAACTATGGCTTTCAGAATATGGAGACACTAAAAAAATATTTTTTTTCAAAAATGCTTTATTATGTAAAACTGAAACAAACAACCAAAAATGTATTGTCGCATCTGTAACAATCTGCTCTATAAAAATACCACATGATCTAACCTGTCAGATGAACATTGTAAATAACAAGAAATAAAAATGGTACCAAAACAGCTATTTTTTGTTACCTTGCCTCAAAAAAGTGTAATATAGAGCAACTCAAAATCATATGTACCCTAAAATAGTACCAACAAAACTGCCACCTTATCCTGTAGTTTCCAAAACTTGGGTAATTTTTTTGAGTTTCTACTCTAGGGGTGCATAAGGGTGTCTTCAAATGTGACATGGTCCCCCAAAACCATATGACATTCCTTTGCTTCTGCGCCCTGCCATGTGCCCATACAGCGGTTTACGATCACATATGGGGTGTTTCTGTAATCTACAGAATCAGGGTAATAAATATAGAGTTTTGTTTGGATGTTAACCCTTGCTTTGTTACTGGAATAAATGGATCAAAATGGAAAATCTGCCAAAAAAGTGAAACTCTGAAATTTCATCTCCATTTTCCTTTAATTCTTGTGGAACACCTAAAAAGGTTAACAAAGTTTGTAAAATCAGGTTTGAATACCTTGAGGGGTGTAGTTTCTAAAATGGGGTCATTTCTGAGTGGTTTCTATTATGTAAGCCTCACAAAGTGACTTCAGACCTGAACTGGTCCTTAAAAAGTGGGTTTTGGAAATTTTCTAAAAAATTTCAAGATTTGCTTCTAAACTTCTAAGCCAAAAAATAAAACAGCATTCACAAAATCATCCAAACATGAAGTAGACATATGGGAAATGTAAAGTTATAAAAAATTTTGGAGGTATTACTGTCTATTATAAAAGTAGAGAAATTGAAATTTGGAAATTTGCTAATTTTTCAAATTTTTTCTTAAATTTTTTATTTTTTTTATAAATAAAAATGATATTTTTTTACTCAATTTTACCACTGTCATGACGTACAATATGTGACAAGAAAAAAATCTCAGAATGGCCTGGATAAGTAAAAGCGTTTTAAAGTTATTACCACATAAAGTGACACATATCAGATTTGCTAAAAATGGCCTGGTCCTTAAGGTGAAAAATGGCAGGGTCCTGAAGGTAAAAACTAGCTTGGTCTTGAAGGGGTTAAGAAAATAATACATTAGCCTCAATACAGACAGGGAAAGAAGTGTCCACGGCAGTATATGCCATATAAAAAACAGGAAATAATAATAATAGTGTTACTGCTGCTATACTCTTGTGGGTGATTCACCACGTGTTACGTAATAAAAGCTGCAGTTTATTCACTCTACTTAGCTCGCGTACACACTTTCAGTTCCTGATTAGTTGACATGGGTCCATCCTTGCTGAAAACAAGGCAGTGGGCACAGTGTTAAAAACTAGTCTACAAAGTCATGAGGAATGGAGACTATTGCGTAATGAAATGTTATACAGCTTCATCATCTTCATAGTTTAACTCCTCTGAATCTTTAAGATATCAGCTTTCTGGCAGAAAAAGGGAAACATTTTTATTACATCCAGAGGCGGAAATTGGTAGAATATATGCAGTCTAGATAATCTTCTGAGAGTTTAACACATCAAAAGCACAAATCTCTCTCCTATACAGAGGGTTTGCTACAATGTGTTACCGCAGAAGTCCAGGCTGACAAAGGACTGCCTGAACTGGATACATTATAACAGACATTCAGCTGTAAGTGCAGTGTCTGGACTGTCAAAGTGTCACATCGTGTTACTTTCCGGAAGGGATGGTAAGGCCTGATACATCCCAAGGGGGATTGAGTCCAGAGAGTTAGGGTTTGTAGTAAACCAGTGTGCTTCTCTACAGAAGGAAATCAAGTGCAAAAAAGACAGGCAAGGCACTGAGCTGGCTTCTCCAGTATCCTTGAGGAAAGGCTGTGCTGAGGAAAGGCCTGAGCTAGCTGTCCTTCTCTATCTCAGAAGACTGATTCCCTGGGCAAAGGGCTGGTGGCCTGGTCTGTGGCTCAGTTGTTCGGCTGGCCCTCTGGTCAAAGGGCTGGTGGCTCAGTTGGTTGGCTGGTCCTATGGTCAAAGGGCTGGTGGCTCAGTTGTTTGGCTGGCCCTATGGTCAATGGGCTGGTAACCCAGTTGTTTGGCTGACCCTATGGTCAAAGGGCTGGTAACCCAAGGTCTGCGGCAGAGTATCCCCATCTTCTTCTGGTCACTCATGCAGTCTGGCAGAGTCTCTCCTACTAAGCATTGGTCCCTTTCTGCAGACAAACAGGGGCTCCGACTGCTCTCCTTATATACAGTTTTAGCTGAACTAGAACCTTTTAGTGGGAGGGGTTGAGTGGAGTGGAGAAGCACAGCCTAAACAATGTTGCAATTTCAGTCTGTCACGGACTTGTATACAGTTTCAATACAAGTCTATGGGAATAATTAAGCCTAGTTTCACACTTGCGTTAATTCTGGTATGGAGATCCGGCAGAGGATTTCAATACCGGAATTAAACGGATCCGTTTTGATTACACATCAGGATGAATCCGTTCTGTTAGGATGCAGTTGTGTGGAATCAAAACGAAAAATCCGTCACTAAATACATTGAAAGACAATGGGTGATTGATACTGTTTTTTAGGCTCCTATAAAATCTTTTTTTTTTTTTTTTTATGACCGGACACAAAACCATAGCTTGCAGTGTCTGGTCACAAAACAAAATGCTACCGGAGCTGAAGACATCTTGATGCATCCTGAAACAATCTTTCTATTCAGAATGCATTAGGACTAAACGGAAACGTATTTTTTTCCGTTGTTGAGATCCTCTGCCAGATCTCAATACCGGAAAGTGTGAAAGTAGCCTTAGCAGGTTTTCCAGACATAAACAAGTCTTCAGATGTAAACAACAGAGCCAAACCAGTCAGTCAGTGTGTCAGATTTTTCCCCCTCCAAATCTGTGCATAGTCCGTTATAGTAACTGTGGAAGATTTTTTACTTCTCAGTGCACACATAGAAAGTCACAAAGTCTCTCAGTACTAGCTGGCCGTGCATTAACCCATTCCACAGTGCAGATATAGATATAGTGCAGATATAGTGTATAAGAAAAAAAAAGAGGAGAACAGAATGTGAAGGATTGTACGGATGGAGTTACAGGAGGGAGAACGGAGAGCCGCCCACCTGAACGCACAACAGCTTGAAGAGCATGTAACAGAATAAGAAATCTTTGCTGCTGCTCACCTTCCCGCCAGGCTCAAGGACCTTGGAGTGCACAGATAGCTCAAGAAAAGCTCTGGTGACTACCTTTTAACCTGTATTGCTGCGTTTTACTAACCATTGGTGCACTTACCTGACGAAGGGACCAGTCTGGCCCCGAAATGCCCAAATTGTCATGAATAAAGCAAGTTCTGTGCATTTGGACACTTAATGATTCTTCTTTGCAGTGCCACCAGAGCTTTCCTTGTCTCCTCTTGTGCAGATATAGTGTAGATATACTGTAGTACAATAATGGTGCAAATGAGTAGAATATATGACAATAAACTTGTAAAATGGAGTTCAACAAGATGAAACAGTATAAGTGAACACAAGTGAGCATAAATCACAGTGTTAGCCCTTCCAAGGGCTCTAAAGTAGTCAGTTGAAGACTTTTCATAGTAGCAATAAGAGCAAACGTCCATAGTCCTAAGTACCCTTGCTCCATGGCACTGCATAAGTATTTGATCTTCTGTTTTTCTGACTATAAGACGGAGAGGACTATAAGACGCACCTAGGATTTAGAGGAGTAAAATAAGAAAAAAATATTTTTCAGCATACCTCAGATTAGAACCCCCAATCCTCATCAGTCCCCCAAATCAGATCCCTATTCTTCATCAGACCCCAGATCAGACAACAAAATCAGACCCCCAAGCTCCATCAGACCTCAGATAAGTCCCTCATCAGATCCCCAACCTCCATCAGCCTCAGATCAGAACCAATCCTCATCAGTCCCCCAAATCAGATCCCTATTCTTCATCAGACCCCAGATCAGACAACAAAATCAGACCCCCAAGCTCCATCAGACCACAGATAAGTCCCTCATCAGATCCCCAACCTCCATCAGACCCCATAGGCCTCACATGAAAAACGCATCAGCCTCAGATTAGACCCCCCATCAGACCTCAGATCAGATATAAAAAAATAAAAAAAACTTATCTTGCTTGCTCCAGACAGTGCTCCCACTCTGCAGATCTCCCTAGTTGTCTTCTGGCCCATTCTGCACCATGACCTGACGTTGGACAGCGCCAGGTAAGAGTGCGCATCTACGTGCACTACATCTGATGCTGTATGCAGTCAGGACACAGTGCAGAGTGGGACCTGGAAGAAGTCTAAGATGGGTGAGTACAGCCCTCACCGCTCCCCGTGCATCCTGCATACTAATTACTGCTTCATCTTCATCAGACGACTGTATATTTGTGTCCCCATCTGTTCCGTAATTTTGAAAAAAGATAGAACATGTCCTATTCTTGTCTGTTTTTGCGGACAAGAAGAGGCATTACTATCATCGGGCTGGCAGTTCCGTTCTGAAAAATGCGAAATGCACAGCGCCAGCATCCGTGTTTTCAGATCCGCAATTTGCAGACCGCAAAATGGATACAGTCATCTGAATGAGTCTTTAATGGAAGTGCTCATTAGCATTTGGACTATAAGATGCACTGCCATTTTTCCCTCACTTTGGGGGGGGGGGGGGGGGAGTGGATCTTATAGTCTGAAAAATACAGTATATGGATATTCAGCTTAAAAAGAATATTTCCATCAAGCAGAGATAACTGCCTGTTCTTCAGTGGAGGTGAAGACCGGCTTTTACATGCAGCGATCTCTCCACACCTAAATCCCCACCAGCTAAATAATTAACCCCTCTGGCACCAGACAGGGAAGGTCCCAGGAGAAAGGAGGAGGCACCTACATGCTGCAACCAAAACACATTGCCACTGGCAACAGCATGAACGGCAACCATGTTAGGGCACACACCAAAGGCCATGACACTCTCACCACTCAAAGCCCTCCCAAACCGAAAAGGGGAAGCTGGTGGGGCACCCACAACAACAGAGGGGAAAAAAAAGAACAGAATCAGCGTCAATGCAAGCAAGTCTCCCCATGACTGTCGCCAACATGCCGGAACCACAAACAAGGAACCGGCCAGCTACCCAACAAGCAGCTCGAAGAGACCGCACTGGCGCTGCCTCCACCTCAGGCACGGTTCAGACCCAAGGTCGCTGCCAGCAAACATCCCCGAACCAGAATACACCACAGCCAGCACAACAAAGATGCAACCAGCAAAACGGCCCAAAAGTCCGGAACCACAGAGAGTGGACGAGAAGAGATTTAAACACAGGTAACGGTTCACACAACAACGGCGACACCAGTCACCGTGAACCACACCGTTAACAGAATCTCTCCTTTCACCCCCTCTCTGGAGGATAAGCATGCGCACCAGAAAATGTCAGGAGACACATGCTGAGCCCTCTTCCGAAGGCCACAAACAGAGTGGCCTTTGTGGAACATACTGTTGTTGTGGGGAGTGGCGGAAACCCCCCACCGTACAATGGGGAGCAGACAGGAAAACAACTAGGCCAGTGACGGAGATAAGGGAGTAGGTCACCTCCTATTGCATCCCTAATCCTCGCCCTAACTCCTCACCATTTGAGCAGACTTGGATGGTAACTGGATAGACAGTTAAGCACACAATACAACACACTTAACTGCTGCAGCAACACCAACTGGAACCCGAGCATGAGTACTGGTGCCCACACACTATACGGGACACAGTACAAACAACCACACCCAGGTATCCAGCACACCAGTTACTGCCTGGAAACCCCCATGCAAGCAGGACGCATGGCCGCCCCCAGGCAGAGCAGCATACAGACTTGTAGTTCCCCCTCTGGGGAACCCTGACACCCCCTTCAGGAGGCACACCACACAGGGAACATGTCTAGCAAACATGCTGGACTATAGATACCAACAGACCATACATATAACAACCACTAGACAAGACAACAACCACCCATACATAAACAACAGCAAACATATGCAAGGGTAGTGAAGGGAAGGTGAACAACGGGAACATAGGGAAGACATCATGCAGACCTTGTTGTTTTACAAGGTGGCCCTGAAGCACTGGCACATGGTAGAGACCAGGCAGGAGCACTGCTCCAGCACACAGCAAGGCTGGAGGAACACTAACCCCAGCCAACAGGCCATAGACAATTTAAACCTCGTGGCCACACCCAGGACACACCTAAGTCCCCACCAGCTAGATAATTAACCCCTCCGGCACCAGACAGGGAAGGCCCCAGGAGAAAGGAGGAGGCACCTACATGCTGCAACCAAAACACGTTGCCGCTGGCAATAGCATGCACGGCACACACCACTGGGCCTGGAAAAGAGTCCCGGCCACCTGAGAAGAGTCCTGGTTATTCATTAGTTCCTGCTCTCCTGCCCACCTGCTGATGACTGACAGGCTTCTACCTAGTTTTCTCCCAACCATCAGCAGATGGGTGAGAGCAGGAGATTATGAATAACCAGGACTCTTCTCAAGTAGATTTGACTCTTTTCAAGGCCTGGGCTGCAATGATTATGATGCTGGTTCTCGGTAACCACTTTCTTTTATCTCATGAGTGACACACCGCTGAAATCAGCATTTCTGTCACTAATTTATGCTGCCCTCAGTGAGGTCAGCGAAAAGTTGATGACAGGTTCCCTTTATTATACAGAAGAAGCAAACTATCTTTACACAGCGTTAAAGGGACACTACCATCATTTTTACAACCCCCCCCCCCCCACCCCTCCAAAAGTTTTTTTTAGGTCACTCTATGTTTTCTACTTCCTGTCCTAGCTCAAAACTTATATTTGGACTTTTAGCAAAACAGACAGCGTCGCTGAACTTTCTCAGTCAGACCATTCAGTCTGACCAGGAAGGGGATGAGCAACTTAAGCCTGTATTAGACATTGCGAGAATCAAATGGAAAATCGTAATATTGTTTGCAAAAGAGCGATCTTCACACTGTGTAATAGTTTCCAGCATCGCAAAAATTGTTCGATTCTCGCTAATTGTGATCTTTCAGAATGCTTTAAAACTCTTGTTCATCGAGCGCATACCCGAGCGTGTAAATAGTCATCACCGGCTCATTAGAAGACCAGACTGTAGGTGTGGTGTAGTGTTGTAGGCGTACCAACAGGTGTGTTTATGTAAATCAAAGTAATTAATATTTGTTCAGCCGTTGGCTACTGTGAACCGGAAGTACGAGCGATTGAATAGCGAAAGAGTTGCGTTTGTTTGCCATTTTTCAAGCAGATGCCGGCACAACCACGCGGTCAAACATTCGTTTGTACACTGGAATTTTGTACTGTAACCCCCAAGGTCTACAACATGTAGTAAAATATGCAATGCAATGCGCCGTTGGTACAGTAGGTGGTACAGGAGGTGGTACAGTAGGTGGTACAGTAGGTGATACAGGAGATGGTACAGTAGATGGTATAGGAGGTGGTACAGGAGTTGGGATAGTAGGTGGTGCAGGAGGTGGTACAGGAGGTGGTACAGGAGGTTGTACAGTAGGTGGTACAGGAAGTGGTACAGTAGGTGGTACAGGAGGTTGTACAGTAGGTGGTAAAGTAGGTGGTACAGGAGTTGGTACAGTAGGTGGTACAGAAGGTGGTACAAGAGTTGGTACAGGAGGTGGTACAAAAGTTGGTACAGGAGGTGGTACAGGAGGTGGTACAGGAGTTGGTACAGTAGGTGGTACAGAAGGTGGTGCAGGAGTTGGTACAGGAGGTGGTACAGGAGATGGTACAGTAGGTGGTACAGTAGGTGGTACAGGAGGTGGTACAGGAGATGGTACAGTAGGTGGTACAGTAGGTGGTACAGTAAGTGGTACAGGAGGTGGTACAGTAAGTGGTACAGGAGGTGGTACAGGAGGTGGTACAGTAGGTGGTACAGTAGGTGGTACAGTAGGTGGCACAGGAGGTGGTGCAGGAGTTGGTACAGGAGGTGGTACAGGAGATGGTACAGTAGGTGGCACAGTAGGTGGTGCAGGAGTTGGTACAGGAGATGGTACAGTAGGTGGTACAGTAGGTGGTACAGTAAGTGGTACAGGAGGTGGTACAGTAAGTGGTACAGTAGGTGGTACAGTAGGTGGCACAGGAGGTGGTGCAGGAGTTGGTACAGGAGGTGGTACAGGAGGTGGTACAGTAGGTGGTACAGAAGGTGGTGCAGGAGTTGGTACAGGAGGTGGTACAGGAGATGGTACAGTAGGTGGTGCAGGAGTTGGTACAGGAGGTGGTACAGGAGATGGTACAGTAGGTGGTACAGTAGGTGGTACAGTAAGTGGTACAGGAGGTGGTACAGTAAGTGGTACAGTAGGTGGTACAGTAGGTGGTACAGTAGGTGGTACAGAAGGTGGTACAGTAAGTGGTACAGGAAGTGGCACAGGAGGTGGTCTAAAACTTCTAAACACACCTTTTTGATGACACCATACACCATTTCCCCGAAAGTCCACCTCCATGAGCTATAATCTTTGAGTGTAATAACTGCATAGACGAATGATAGCGATCGAATTCCCGCTTACTAAAGCGACCATTGCTCTGTGTAATGTGAGCGTTTTCAAACGGTAACGCAGCTCTAACTATTCAATCGTCATTGGTACGAAATCTACTTGTCTAATACAGTTATGATTCCGCAAATCGCGGATCCTCAAAACACGGACACCGGCCATGTGCGTTCTGCATTTTGTGGATCGGTACGTCCTGCCCTCTGTTAGGAATGCCTATTCTAAATAGGACATGTTCTATTATTATTATTTTTTGCCAGGCCCCAAAACGGACAGCACACGGTGTGCCGTCCGCATCTTTTGTGGCCCCATTGAAACGAATGGGTCTGCATCCGATTCACCAAAAATGCAGATTGGATGCGGACCAAAACTATGGTCGTGTGCGTGGGGCTTTATGCAAACTTTTATTGAACGCTCAGGGACGCTTCAAGTCTCAAGCTAACGTTTGCTACATGGTGTCACAGCCGAATCTTTGCTCTGCATTTTTTGCATATAGCATACGGACCCATTCATTGAAATGGGTCCGCAAAAAAGACAAAAACGGACAGCACACCGTGCGCTGTCCACATACGTATGTCCGTTCCGCAAAAAAGACAGAACATGTCCTATTCTTGTCCGTTTTGCAGACAAGGATAGGCATTGTTCCAATGGGTCGGCAAACAAAAATGGACATCATCCGTATTTTTGGCGGATCTGCGTCTTGCGGCCTGCAAAATACGTACAGTCGTGTGAATGCCCCCTATTAGGTAACCTAGGGCTTGAATCTTTGCAGAACAAAACACGTGAATACAGTGCAAGACGCCATAGAGTACTGAGACAGGAAATGATGCTACCGTGCAGAGCTGACCCTGTGCATAATGCTCTGCAGCGCGTATACGTGTCTTCACAGCATGCACAATAGGCCCCTGCCATGTGCAAATTATACAGAAGAATTCAAGATGGAGCAGATTTACGGATAATATCCGACATAAATTCTGCACAGAATTATCCGGCCTGTGTATCTGGCTGCCGTGCATCCTGTGTGCAATATGAAATACAGAAGTGTAATACGTCCACAAACCACATCCTGTAGAATGTAGGGGGGGGGGGGGGGGAAGGAGACAACACAATGTGACACAACACAGGAAAGAAGAAAGATTTTCACTGCGGCAAAGCACAACCCATACTAAGAAAAGAATCAAGGACAATAGATCAAGAGCTGCGTCTTCCCCAGCTGTACGGCAGGCACACCCCACCGAGCTGGCTGCAAGGGGGGAAAAAAAATCAGATTTGCAAACACCCATATCACATACATCTGGATCGTATTGTAAGACGCGTGCACCCTGCCACTCCCTCACACACACAGCCTGACACTGCTACACAGCGACACGCTGACTGTGACCGGACAAGATGTCAGACAGTGAGGACGCACAGAGACAAGACGCTGGCGAGCAGCAGGCGGCAATCGGAGAACAATTGGAGGAGACCCAAAGGTGAGTTGGTGATAACATTTCAGTAACGTGTACGGGGATTGGTAGCGTGGCTGCCATATTTCTGCAGCAGATGTAGCAGAGCTGAATCGGTCATTTAACCCTTTCAGGTTGCACTTTTTCAGGTTGATAAACTTGGCTCTGCTACATCTGTGTCTTGACTTTCAGGCCCCCCGGCGTTGTGTTCTGAGCCAAAGAGCTGCATCTGGATGGGTCGGATGTCAGATGACAGAGGAATGGAAGCAATTCCAAATGCTCCTCATGCGACGCGCCAGCGCACAGATTCACCGCGAGTGCAGACCTCTGCCACTTGTGTATGGAACAGCTGAGCTCCATGTGATGCGTCCATGTGGTCCTGGCCAAACCAGACACTAAACACAAATATTCAAATATCGTGTACGTTTTTCACTCGTGGGGGAAGAAGTGCCGTGAAAAGCAACCCAAACTAGAAGTAATAATTCCCTAAGTCCTCAGGCACACGACCGTTCCGTTTTTTTTTGCGGTCCGCAAACCGCGGATCCGCAAAAAACGGAAGCCGCCCGTGTGCCTTCCGCAATTTGCGGAACGGGCGGCCCATTGTAGAAATGCCTATTCTTGTTTGCAAAACGGACAAGAATAGGACAGGTTATATTTTTTTTTGTGGGGCCACGGAACGGAGCAACGGATGCGGACAGCACACGGAGTGCTGTCCGCATCTTTTGCGGCCCCATTGAAGTGAATGGGTCCGCACCCGAGCCGCAAAAACTGCGGCTCGGATGCGGACCCGAACAACGGTCGTGTGCATGAGGCCTAATACTGTGAGGCTTCTTCTCATGTCCGGTATTCCACTTCTTCCTTGGATTATAAGTATTAATGGACGGCCACAAACTATCATTAAATTCCATTAACAGGTGCAGAGCACAAACCTGGGGCGAACTGCGCTCCTCTAGTACGAAAATGTGTATGAAATGGTTTACGTGAAAAGTTTTTAAATTGAAATGGAAACAATATCTGGTTATCTATCTACTTTGTATCTATCTATCTATTTATCTATCTATCTCATTATCTATCTCTCATCTATGTCATAACTTTCTACAGTATCTCATATCTATCTATCTATCTATCTATCTATCTGTCTATCTATCTATCTATCTATCTATCTCATATCTATCTATCTATCTATCTATCTATCTATCTATCTGTCTATCTATCTATCTATCTATCTATCTATCTCATATCTATCTATCTATCTATCTATCTATCTATCTATCTGTCTATCTATCTATCTATCTATCTATCTATCTATCTATCTCATATCTATCTATCTATCTATCTATCTATCTATCTATCTATCTATCTATCTATCTATCTATCTATCTACCTATCATGAATTAATTAGTCATGTGCAGTGGAATAAGCAGGTTCTTGCTAGCAGTGCAATTGTGAGTTACAACAGCTTTATAAAAAAAAAAGCTGTTGTAACTTAAGAATTGAGGGGCACGTTTATTAAGACCAGCGGTGGATCGTCGAAGATAAGAAGAGGCCCCTTCATAACTTCCGCATATCCAGCGCCGCTTCTAAATGTAAGACAGTTTCCGAGCAGGTGTAGAAAATGGTAAAGGAGCCCACGCAACGCCCACTTTTTTAGACCTGGCATGAGCGGTGAGAAGTCGCAGATTGCGTCGTGGTGAGAAGTCGCAGATTGCGTCGCAACTAAGCTTTGAGCTGCAATGTGCGCCTGAAATTTAGAAATATTTCAGCTTGATAAATGACCCCCTGAGTCTCTTATCCCTGCCGATTGCACTGCTGGCAAGGATCTGCTTCTTCCATCGCACATGATCATTTACGATTCCATGCGAATACACTGTGAATGGCGCTGTGCTTCTAGCTGCGTTTAAAGTGCTAGTTCCAGCCAGGGGCTGCAGGGAACAACTGATCAGTGGCGGTGCCAGGTGTCGGGCCCCCACCAACTGTATATTGATGATTGAACAGATGTAGCAGAGTTAACACACACATCTGGCGAGTTACACATCTAGTTAACACATTATGACTCTGACTGTTACCTCTGCTGCATCTGTATATTGATGACTCTTTGAACTTTTTTGCACAGCAGACAGTCTCGCTTCATTCGCCACCATGTGGCCACGGAGAGCCCGTCCCCCCGCCCCCCTCCCTCTGTAGTGACTCAATTAGAACATCACACAGTACGCTAATCAGTATAATTCTCTTCTGTGGGCATCTTTATCTACCAAGAGAACAATAGACCTGTCCTACTGTTATCCCAATTCTACACCTACTGTTATCATGAGAACTACTCTTCAGATAACATCTCCCTCTCACAGCAGCAGTAAACTGACAATGGATTACCTCTGTACATAGTAGGTCATGTCATTTCTGGTGACTGCTACAGAAGGACAATATTTTGTATTAAATTTTCAGTTTCATAGTACTGCCGAAAACAGCCAAAAATTCTAAACATGAATGTTGAATAAAAAAAATACTCCTTCCTGGTACAAAGCAAACAAATGCTGCAGTATGCAATTTCTTCTTTCACCTTAAAGGGGTTATCCCATGAGTAATGTAAAAAATGAAAATTAGAAATCATAGGGGGTGTGTCCATTCTGCTGCAGCTCAGGGGGCGTGTCCATTCTGCTGCAGCTCAGGGTGTGTGTCTATTCTACTGCAGCTCAGGGTGTGTGTCTCTCGCTATTCACTTGTATGGGTAAGCATGCTCCCATAGAATGGAGGGAGCTGCACATGCACAGTAATCTCTTCATTCACTGCCACAGGGTTTTCAGGGGACTTGCGTTCTCCAGATACTTGCAGGTCCCATTTATAACATATCCTGTGGACATGATATAAATCTTTAAATTTCATAAAACCACAATATAATTGCTTACAGAAAATATTCTGCATGCCTATGGGAACCTCTTGTCAGGATGGGGCCCTTTACCTCTGGGCACCTTACAAATGCCCCAATAATACTAAACTACAGTAGGCTATTGTGTCCAATATAAGGCCCTTCCACAAGTCCTTTTAACCATTCAACAGCGTTTATAGAGATCACATGACTCATGTCCGGCGAGGGTCTAAATCCTGGCACCACCACCGATCATCTGAATGAGCACGGGGCTTCCTTCATTGTTTATCCATGCACAGCGCCACACCTAGGTATGTGGCTGTGTCTGGTACTGCAGCTCAGTCCCTTCCACTTGAATGAGCATGTCTCTGGCTAGAAGGTTTTCAGAAATGGTTTACATATTTTTATTTACACTAAAGGGTCTTTTTCTTGTGGAAGTGATCAGACTGGCTCCTTCCACAATGTACTTGTCAAAACTATAGTTTTGGAAAGAACCGTAAAGTTTCTAATTACTTTCTTCCTCAGATTTGTGATACCAGTAAGTGATATGTTTGTCATGTCATTCTTTCCTATAGGAGTAGGCTAGTGCTATAGGACGTCTTTATCTATCTATCTATCTATTTATATCTATTTATCTATTTATATCTATCGTCTGTCTATCTCTATCTATTATCTATCTATTTATATCTATCTATCTATCTATCTCATATCAAATTCAATTCAAATTCAAACCATCTTTATTGGCAGGACTAAATACATTTTAGCATTGCCAAAGCAAGTAGGAAATAATTGGGTAGGGTTGGGGTATGGGGACACATCCAGGGTGGGGATATAGGGTAGGTATGGGGAATAGAAACACATACAGGGTGGGGGTATAGGGTAGGGTTGGGGGATGGGGACACATTCAGGGTGGGGATATAGGGTAGGGTTTGGGGATGGGGACACATTCAGGGTGGGGATATAGGGTAGGGTTGGGGAATAGAGACACATACAGGGTGGGGATATAGGGTAGGGTTGGGGGATGGGGACACATTCAGGGTGGGGATATAGGGTAGGGTTGGGGGATGGGGACACATTCAGGGTGGGGATATAGGGTAGGGTTGGGGGATGGGGACACATCCAGGGTGGGGATATAGGGTAGGTATGGGGAATAGAGACACATACAGGGTGGGGGTATAGGGTAGGGTTGGGGGATGGGGACACATTCAGGGTGGGGATATAGGGTAGGGTTGGGGGATGGGGACACATTCAGGGTGGGGATATAGGGTAGGGTTGGGGGATGGGGACACATTCAGGGTGGGGATATAGGGTAGGGTTGGGGAATAGAGACACATACAGGGTGGGGGTATAGGGTAGGGTTGGGGGATGGGGACACATTCAGGGTGGGGATATAGGGTAGGGTTGGGGGATGGGGACACATACAGGGTGGGGATATAGGGTAGGGTTGGGGGATGGGGACACATCCAGGGTGGGGATATAGGGTAGGTATGGGGAATAGAGGCACATACAGGGTGGGGGTATAGGGTAGGGTTGGGGGATGGGGACACATTCAGGGTGGGGATATAGGGTAGGGTTGGGGGATGGGGATATAGGGTAGGGTTGGGGGATGGGGACACATTCAGGGTGGGGATATAGGGTAGGTATGGGGAATAGAGACACATACAGGGTGGGGGTATAGGGTAGGTTTGGGGGATAGGGACACATACAGGATGGGGGTATAAAAGTCTGTGACATATGAGGCTCCTCTCAGTCTATGGCAGGCAGTAATATATTGTGCTGCTATGGCGATGTATTATCCTCTAACCCCAGCAGTTTGGAAAGTCTCTCTTACTCCTCCATGGAGGTGAAGTCTGGGCAGAGATCAGACAGTCTCCCGAAGTGGGTGTCCCTCACTGCTGAGTATTCGGGGCACTGCAGCAGAGCCTCATCCTCTGGCACACTCTGCTCTCTCTGTCGGTGCCGCCCGGGTTTGCTAAGCAGCCTATAGGAGGCCAGTCTGTATGGGCACAGGATCTATCAGTCTCTGGGGTTGGGGAGTTTCTCCATATATGGGGCCAGTTTATCCTCCCTCTGCAGGCTCTGGTATACTGTCAGCTTTTGTGATGTTCTTACGTCGTTCCTACAGACGCTGATATACTTCTCTTTGCTCTATCTGCGCTGTACTTAGTAAACTGCTAGCGGGGTTGCCAGGTATCGGACCCCTACCAACAAATTGATGACCTCTCTTGAGTATAGGTTATCAGTGTTAGGTCATTAATATTAAACACCCAGAAAACCGATTTAAAGGGGTATTCCCATCATAATGATCATTGTTAAATCTGATTTGACAGTGATCATTTTTGTAATTATATTTGATTAACCAATTCCCACCGTTTAGGAGAAAATTCATCCCCACTTACCTCATTGTTGTCATTCGGTCTCGTCTGGTTACGGCCACCGCTCTTTTCCGGAATCCCGGTGGCTGCGCTTGCGCAGAAGACTCCTTTTTTTCTCCCGGCCGGGCCGCTCCCTGTCCTGAACGTGCACGCCGCCGCGCATGCGCGATGGTGACTTCTTCCTGGCCAGAACGCACACGCCGGCTCTGACTTAACTGGCCAGGAATAAGCCACCATGGCGCATGCGCAGCGGCGTGCGCATTCAGTCCAGCGCGCGGCCCGGCCAGGAGAAGACTTCAATTAAGATGAAGCCTGCCAGAATACAGGAAGTAAACGGCGTGCTGGCAGCAGGTAAGTATGAAAATGCAAAGTGGGAATACCCCTTTAAACTTTGGGTAGAAATGCTCTTTTTGAAGGAAGTTATCTTTTCAGGTTCCCGAGCTTACAGGAAACAATGGTTTCACATGTGACCTACAAATATCCTGGCCTTACCATAGCAGAGATCTGCTTCTACAAGGATACACAAGAGCCCCCGACATGGTGGTGGATGACGCTTATCTGCTGACATCTACATTTTTAACTTAATTTGAAAATATCTTAAAGGATGCAACTAGAGATGAGCGAATTGAAGTTGATGAAGAATTCGATCTGAATTTCAGGAAAAATTTGATTGGCACCGAATCCGAATTCTCTCACACTTCATGGCAACGAATCAGCATTTTTTCCTAAAATGGCTGCTGCACGTGTTAGGACATGGAGTAAGGAACTCTGGGAATGAGGTATCACCCACAATGCCATGCATGCAGCCAATCAGCAGCCAGCCCTGTGATGTCACAGCCCTATAAATAGCCTCAGCCATTGGATTCAGCCATTTTCTAGAGTACTTAGTGCAGGGAAAGACGTCAGCAGGCGCTAGGGACAGTGCTAGGAAAGACTTTAAAACTTTTATTTTGCTGTATAGAAGTTCAGGGAAAGGATAGAGAGGAATCATTTCACAGTATTGAAGCAGAACAGGGTTCAGTACGGGAGGTTACAGCCTGGGTAATAGGAACAATCCTATTACACCTCGCTGCACTGACTGCGGATCCAATTGCCATTATACAGCTCTGTAATTCCAGCAAACCGTTCTTGTTATTGGGGTTCATGTGCTGTTTGATACGGCCATTAACAGGGTTTTATTACAAGGAAATATTTCTACGTTTTATTTGCCCTTGTGCGGTGCAGTTATATGTTCTAAAGCATTTTTGGCTTGTATTAGTGGGAAAAAGGGCTTATTAGCTGATTTGTGGTGAAGTGTGAAAATTACAGCCCTTTTTGGCGTGTATTAGTGGCAATAAACACCAATAGTAAATGACTCACAGTAGTGAGTACCCGTGCCAAGCCAACACGTATAGTTAAACACCAAAAAGGAAAACAGGGCTAGCACACAATAATATTATATATAAACTTTATTAGCGTCTCCAAACGAGACAAAAAGCAATAAAATATACATAGAAAACAATATGATGGTGGATAGAGAGCACACCAGATGACATGGAGCACCACTAAGGCCCCTTTCACACGGGCGAGTTTTCTGTGCGGGTGCGATCCGTGCGGCGAACGTATGGCACCCGCACTAAATCCTGACCCATTCATTTCTATGGGGCTGTGCACATGAGCGATGTTTTTAACGCATCACTTGTGCGTTCAGTTGAAATCGCAGCATGCTCTATATTGTCCGATTTTGACGTGACGCAGGCCCCATAGAAGTGAATGGGGTGTGTGAAAATCGGATGGCACCCGCAAGCAAGTACGGATGCCGTGCGATTTGCACGCATGGTTGCTAGGAGACGATCGGGATGGAGACCCGATCATTATTATTTTCCCTTATAACATGGTTATAAGGGAAAATAATAGCATTCTGAATACAGAATGCATAGTAAACCAGCGCTAGAGGGGTTAAAAAAATAAATAAAAAATTTAACTCACCTTAGTCCACTTGCTCGCGAAGCTGGCATCTCCTTGTGTCTCCTCTGCGCTGAGCGGCTGAACAGGACCTGGGGTGAGCTGCTCCATTAAATATCGGTTAAGGACCTTCGATGACATCACTCCGGTCATCACATGGTCTTTTACCATGGTGAATCACCATGGTAAAAGATCATGTGACGTACCATGTGATGACCGGAGTGACGTCATCGAAGGTCCTTAACCGATATTTAATGGAGCAGCTCACCCCAGGTCCTGTTCAACTTCAGCGCAGAGGAGACACAAGGAGATGCCGGCTTAGCGAGCAAGTGGACTAAGGTGAGTTAAATTATTTTTTATTTTTTTTAACCCCTCTAGCGCTGGTTTACTATGCATTCTGTATTCAGAATGCTATTATTTTCCCTTATAACCATGTTATAAGGGAAAATAATACAATCTTCAGAACATGAATCCCAAGCCCGAACTTCTATGAAGAAGTTCGGGTTTGGGTACCAAACATGCGCGATTTTTCTCACGCGAGTGCAACGCATGACAATGTTTTGCACTCGCGCAGAAAAAATATCGCGCATTTTCCCGCAACGCACCCGGCTTTTATCCGGGCAAAAAAACTGACGCCCGTGTGAAAGAGGCCTAAAGGCTCATCCTATTATGGCAAATTAATTAAACGAGATAACATATATTATGCATAAAAGCCAAACAGGATGTCAAATACATATAATCAGGCAGGACTATCAGGACAGGGTAGAGATATCATACAATGTACAAGAAAGAAATATAAAGTGCATAGTGCAAATGTCACAAAGTATATAGATCACTCAAGCTGAATTGTCCGCTAAGAAGCCATAAGATAGATACCTGGGTGGTGCACCAACAACCCCAACGTACGTTTCACGCAAGCTTCTTCAGGGGGAAGTGTGTGTCACACTTCCCCCTGAAGAAGCTTGCGTTAAACGTACGTTGGGGTTGTTGGTGCACCACCCAGGTATCTATCTTATGGCTTCTTAGCGGACAATTCAGCTTGAGTGATCTATATACTTTGTGACATTTGCACTATGCACTTTATATTTCTTTCTTGTACATTGTATGATATCTCTACCCTGTCCTGATAGTCCTGCCTGATTATATGTATTTGACATCCTGTTTGGATTATATGCATACTATATGTTATCTCCTTGAATTAATTTGCCATAATAGGATGAGCCTTTAGTGGTGCTCCATGCCATCTGGTGTGCTCTCCATCCACCATCATATTGTTTTCTATGTATATTTTATTGCTTTTTGTCTCGTGTATTAGTGGCAAAAAAAAAAATATTATTTGCCGTTCAGCGGTGCAGTTATATGTTCTAAAGCCTTCTTTGGCGTGTATTAGTGGGGAAAAAAAGGGCTTATTAGCCGTTGTGTGGTGAACTGAGAAAATTGCAGACTTTTTGGGGTGTTTTAATTTCCTTTTCATTTATTTATTTGATCTAATAGTATGTCAGACAGAGAAGTGCCAGGTCCTGCACAGGGGAGTGGCAGAGGCCTAAATGTTTCTGGCGCAGGCACAGGTCACAGCAGAGTAAAGGGCCGTGGCAGCAGGAGTCGCAGCGAGAGGCCTGAGCTCCCAGTGTCAGCTAGCAGTCGTGTTTTGACCAGGAACCCAGCAGTTCTTAAATGGTTGACTTGTTCATCCACTTTGTCCCAAGTGACATCAGACACCCCCAGCCAAGAGTCAGTGGGTTCGTCAGACACAACTCTTAGTTGGCATGGTCCGGGAGCAGGCCCTGTGCCCTCACCTGTCCTCAACCTGCCTCTGTCCTTTTCTGTTCCCTCAGCCAGACAAGTATTATATGCTGTGGGCTCAGCTCCACTATACAGTGAGGACGAGCTACTAGAGGACAGTCAGCAGCTACTGGCCAGCCAAGATGGGGAGAAGACATCCGCCGCTTCCTCCGGTAGGTGGGAGCTGGTGTTGTGAGTGGTCAAGCTCCTGACCCAGAGACCGTTGAGGAGGACATCAGTAACGTGCAGACAGTACTCGATGATGATGATGTAGCTGATCGCACTTGGGAGCCGGGTGAATTAGGGGCTTCATTATCATCGGAAGAACAGGGTGGCAGCTTGCCCATGAGGCAGTGGCGGAGCCAGCAAGTCGTTAGTGTGGCCGGGAGTCAGCAGGGTGGCAGCAGTGGGAGGTCAGGAGCCAAACGTGCCCGGGGTAGACCACCCGCTTCGCTGGAGCCTACCTTCCTGGAAAGTAGTGGTGCAGGGGTTCACAGAAGCAGCTGCGGTAGCAGTCAGTTACTGCGGAGTGTTGGGGGTAAAATCAACTACTCGGCGGTGTTGCAGTTTTTTGTTAAGCCGCAGGAGGAGGTGAACATGGCCGTTTGTAGAATCTGTGGGGAGAAGGTGAAGCGTGGCCAGGGTGCCAGAGTTGGCACCACGGCCCTGCTTCAACATATGTAGCGTCACCATAAAGTGGCCTGGGAGAACTGTGGCTCTGATGTGGTGGTCCAGCCTGCCGCAGAAACCGCTGCATCACCCAGTGGCATGCACCCGATTTCAGGCAGTCAAGGCTCCACCATCTCAGCCGAAGGGAGCTGTCTGTCCTTCCCATCATCTGCTGGTCCTGATGATCCTGCTCCTCCTCTTTGTCAGTCATTTAGTCAGCAATCGATCACTGAAGTAATTGCCAAGAGACAACAGTATGCATGCACTCATCCAACGGCGCAGAAACTGAATGTGCTCCTGGCCAAGTTGCTGGTGCTGCAGTCCCTCCCTTTCCAAGTGGTGGACTCTGCAACTTTCAGAGATCTGATGGCTTGTGCCGAGCCGAGGTGGAGTGTTCCAAGCCATCATTTCTTTGCCAAAAAGGCAGTACCAGCCCTGCACACGTATGTAGAACAGAAGTTGGGCCAGTCCTTGAGCCTGTCTGTGTCTGCCAAAGTGCTCCATATGTTGGACCGACTATACGAACAGAGAAAGGCCATAAACGATTTTTTGATGATCCAAGCGGACAGGTGTACTCCCCTGTGTAACTTCGATGTCAGCCAGTGGCAGCTCATGTGTGACACCTGCCATTTGCTCAGGCCCTTTGAGGAGGCCACATTATTTGTCAGTCGCCAGGACTACGGGATTAACAACGTCATTCCACTGCTTCATGTCCTGGAACAGATTTTGGTAAATCTGGCTGGTCAGGGGACTGGAGACGTGGCGCCTAGATCTCACGGCCACATGAGCCCTGTGGGGGCTGAACTGGAGGAGGCGGAGGAGGAGATTGGAGCACAAGCAATGTGTAGTGAAATGGGTGGTTTTTCTACACAGGTGACAGGAGAGGAGGAGCAGCAGCAGTAAGAGGAGCTACAGGGCTATGAGGAAGACGAGGCAGAGGACCCAGACACACCGTGGCAGTATGCAGTGGAGAAGGAGGCAGGGAGTCCCTCCGAATCACTTGCGCAAATGGCCCGATGCATGCTCACTTGCTTGCATAGTAACAGCCGAATTGTCACCATTCGGCAGAGGGATGACTTCTCTCTCTCCACCTTGTTGGACCCTCGCTACCGGTCCAAAATGGGGGCATTTTTAAAACCTGCTGATAGGGAGGACAAACTGAACTACTATAGAGACATCCTAAATAGTCAGTTGGCCGCTGCCTATCTGCGCCATCGTCCATCCTCTCGCAGGTCTGACCAGGGGGGCCCTCTGCGCTCACATTCCTCTGCCATGGCTGCTGTGGCAGGGTGGGGGGTAGGAGCAGTTCCATCTCCATCAGCAGTAACTTGAGTTTAGAGTTGCTGATGAGCAGCTTTCTTCACCCGCCTAGTGAAGACACTACTCACCAGCAGCAGCTAGACCTGAAGCAGGACCTGAACCAGCTGGTGGTGGCATACTTGGATAGCACCCTTTCACCCCACATTGAAGATCCGCTGGACTACTGGGCAGCCAAACTGGATTTGTGGCCGCAGCGGGGGCCATAGTTACTCCAAGAAGAACTCACCGGTCCACCCAAAATGTGGAAAGACTGACCTTTGTCAGGATGAATAAGGCATGGATTAGCCAGGATTTCCACCCACCAATGCCTGATGCATCATACTAGATCATCCATGGTGCCACACCAACACTTTGACAAAAGAGACTGGTTTCTACTGGCTACCTGCCTCAGCTACTATTCTGATGCTGCCACCTGCCTGATGCCACACATCTGATGCTAAGTGCTCCTTCTTTCACCCACCATCTTCAGCTGGTACTGGTATTGCCATCCACTCTGTCACTGGGTCACTCTGTGGTCTACCGATGCTGCTGCCACCTCCACACTATGTCACCTTGCCACTCTGTGGTCTCCTGATGCTGCTGCCACCTTCACACTATGTCACTCTGCCACTCTGTGGTCTCCTGCTGCTGCCATCTCCACACTATGTCACCTTGCCTTCTCCTGATGCTGTTGCTGCTACCTCCACACTCTGTCATTGTGCCACTTTGTGGCCTCCTGATGATGCTGCTGCCACCTCCACACTGTCATTGTGCCACTAAGTGGCCTCCTCCAGATGCTGCTGCCGCCACCTCCACACTCTGTCATTGTGCCACTCTGTGGCCTCCTGATGCTGCTGCCACCTCCACACTGTCATTGCCCCACTCTGTGGTCTCCTCCTAATGCTGCTGCCACCGCACCACTATGTCATAGGGCCACTCTGTGGACTTCTCATGCTGTTCCCATCCTCCCCACTTCATGAGTGGGCCACTGTCAGAAGGAAGGAAAAATGAGACGCACAACGGAACCTGTAACAGCTGTAAGGCCTGCATAACATGGTCCCTAATTTGCATCAGAATTGGCTTATGATTTGGTAGCCAAAAGCAGGAGTGGGTACAAAATACAGAAGACATGAAAATATTTCATTCACGTGTCTTCTCTGTTTTGGATCCACTCTTGTTTTTTTGGCTTTAGCAATGCCGATGGATTATTGCGCAAATGCTTACCAAGTGAAGGCGGATGCTCCACAGACAGGATCCGTTTTCGGGGGGTTATTGTTCTGACGGATCAGAGGAAGGGCAAAATAATCAGTGACGTCAACACAAACGTACTGCTGACACCCTCTCCACTCTGTCGGGGGGGCTTTACTTGTATAAGCGTTTAATAGAACAGGTTCTGTAGAGATCTATGTGGAATCAGCTGGCGACGGTGTAAATGGAGTATGCTTCTTCTTGACGCTGACATTGACGTGTAAGGCTGAGTTCACACTTGAGTTATTTGGTCAGTTTTGGCCCTGTAACTGCCCAAATAAGTGAAGTAGTGCAGTGGATTCTAAGAGTGACGCCAGTCATCTGCATGTCATACTGACTCACAGTATTGTTTCACTCCCACGGCAGACTTCCTATGCGTGTTACTGCAAGGCACAGTGTTCTACACCACTATAAATGCTCTCTGCAGCCAGGAAACTGCTGCTTTTAACGCGATTTGGCCACTAATAAATTCGGATCGAACCAAATAATTTGGCGAACCGGCCGAATTGAATTTTTTAGAAATTCGCTCATCTCTATATGCAACGTCTTCCCTGCCTACATAAAGGGAAAAATGAGAGGGGTCAGAGACTGGGTCACTGATAACCCCCTGACTAGATATAAATGGACTTTATCAGCTATAATAATATTTCTAACTGGAAATTTGTCCAGTTAATCTTTGTGAGATAAACTTCAAAACAGCTGATGTCTAGAGAGACGGAAATGAGTACACAGAACGGGGCCAAAGTGGAGGAAGAATGTAAATGGCAGGAAAATGTCAATTACAAAATGTGTGTTTTCATTGTACATGAGATTTTAGACTTAAAGGGGTATTTATCTCCGACATACAGTAGATGGCTTATTGCCAGGATATGCCATCGATGTCAGATAGGTGCAGGTCCCACCTCTGGGACCCACTCCTGTCTCTAGAACAGGGCCCCCCGAAGTGAAGGGGGGGCAGCAGCACATGCATGGCCACCCTCCATACACCTCTATGGGAGTTCTGAAAATTGCTGAGCAGATGTAGCAGAGCTGAGTTGGCCATTTAATTATTATTGTTTCATTTTTCCCCCCATAAATGAATAGTACAAGCGAATATAAGAAATTGTGTAATATATCTTATCAGAGGAAGATGCTGCCTTCTCTTATCAGGCTTCTTTCTTGCACCATCCTCCTCTTTACTAAGTCTCAGTTCACTGCTTAGATCCATCTTCAGTGAAGATGAGGAGTCGCCTGCTTTCTGGTCAGGGCTAGATTCCTACTTAGTCCTTTATAGTCATCTTGCCTGGCCCTGTCAATCAAGAAGGAGAGGGAGGGGAGGGAGGAGGAAGCAGGAGGAGCAAGGGTGCACAGAGTGACTTGGGTCCGCCCCCAGTGCCCTTACCTCTGCTCTCTATGCTTAAGAGTCAGGTAGGCGGTTCTCCTCTATGATTGACAGCTAACTCTGTATGGTTAATCATACTGAGTAGGCTGTCAATCACTGATTAGGACCGCCCACTGGACTCCTAAGCATAGAGAGAGCAGGGATCTAAAATGACTAACTTCAAGGTCATACTGAATCTTTTCCCATAAAACTAGATATAAATATGCTTAGCTCCTCCTGCTCTATACATGCTGCTTGCTGGATTTAAAATGCGTGACTTGTGGTAACTGTTACTCCCTGTGTACAGATGGCACGTTTGGGCTTTCCTGCAGTCCTATGCAACAATACAAATGTGTTGGAAAAAATGGTGCATGGCTTCAGCGTCTGGTGGAGAACTTCTCACTTGTGAACATCTTCCACCGCTTGTCTCCTGGCATTGCTCTTAGGCTAGGCCAGATCCGTCGGCACGGTGTACGCCTGGCGTTACTATCAATGTGATGTCAGAGGACCATGGTGAAAGCTATGTGTGAGATGCTTCACATCCTGAAATCAGCAGATACAAGTATCTACAAGTACAGCAGCCGGGGGGTGAGATCATACATGTACTCCGGTAAGGGAGATCTCAGTGCTGAGCTATACAGAAAATGTGCACGTGGCCGCGGCTGACTGGAACACGTTATTGGACTAGTTCTAACGGATCCATAACAGGATGAGCAGAGGAGGAGGATAGTGCTGGATGTACAAGCCACATGCACACATCTGGAGGCCTCCACCCTGCACACAGTGACTTCATCCATGACCTCACTGACTCAGCTGTCACGTTAACTCTCTCGGAGACCTTCCTTATAGGCACAGCGATGCAGGCAGGCTATCATGTTCTGCCTCGTGTAACCCATTCTTTACCAGAAAGGGCTATTTCAGTGTCACACAACATAACTGCAAGTACGGGTTCATTCCTCAAGCTTCGATCCCTACTTGACCCAAATCTGTCTATCCTCTTTGAGTGTAATTGTTCCTATCTTTGAACTGATCCCTAGACAGTTAGATGAGTTTAAAGGGGTTCTCCAGGATTTTTATATTAATAGCCTATTTTTAGGATACAGCACCAATATCAGATAGTTATTAGATCTTCCCTCAGTCGTCTTTTTTCTAAAGTGAATTACCCTCATTTTGATCATCTTTCTGGGTCCTGTAGTCCACCTATTCCAGTTATTACTTTAGTTGCCCTTCTCTGAACCCTCTCTAGCTCTGCTATGTCTAGGTTCAAATTTATATATATACAGTCATGTGGAAAAAATTAGGACACCCTTTGAAAGCATGTGGTTTTTTGTAACATTTTTAATAAAAGGTTATTTCATCTCCGTTTCAACAATACAGAGAGATTAAAGTAATCCAACTAAACAAAGAAAACTGAAGAAAAGTCTTTTCAAGATCTTCTGTAAATGTCATTCTACAAAAATGCCTATTCTAACTGAGGAAAAAGATAGGACACCCTCACATGTATTCCCTCTTAAATTGGCTCAGATCTCACACAGGTATATCACACCAGGTGCACATAATTAGTAGATCGTTACTCTGCATGTTGAATGAGGCTTGCCCTATTTAAACCTCAGACATTTAGTTTGGTGTGCTCCTGACTGTTGAAGTGAGAGTGAGCACCATGGTGAGAGCAAAAGAGCTGTCAGAGGACTTCAGAAAAAAGATTGTAGCAGCCTATGAGTCTGGGAAGGGATTTAAAAAGATCTCAAAAGATTTTGAAATCAGCCATTCCACTGTCCGGAAGATAGTCTACAAGTGGAGGGCTTTCAAAACAACTGCCAACATGCCCAGGACTGGTCGCCCCAGCAAGTTCACCCCAAGAGCAGACCGCAAGATGCTAAAAGAGGTCTCCAAAAACCCTAAAGTGTCATCTCGAGAACTACAGCAGGCTCTGGCTACTGTTGATGTAGAAGTACATGCCTCTACAATCAGAAAGAGACTGTACAAGTTTAACTTGCATGGGAGGTGTGCAAGGAGGAAACCTTTGCTTTCCAAGAGAAACATCGAGGCCAGACTGACATTTGCCAGAGATAAAGTTGACAAAGACCAGGACTTCTGGAATAATGTTCTTTGGACAGATGAGTCCAAAATTGAATTATTTGGACACAACAGCAGAGGACATGTTTGGCGTAAACCAAACACAGCATTCCAAGAAAAGAACCTCATACCAACTGTGAAGCATGGAGGTGGAAGTGTCATGGTTTGGGGCTGCTTTGCTGCAGCAGGACCTGGTCAGCTCACCATCATAGAATCCACGATGAATTCTACTGTGTATCAGAAGGTGCTTGAAGAACATGTGAGACCATCAGTTAGAAAATTAAAGCTGAAGCGGAACTGGACCATGCAACATGACAATGACCCAAAACATACTAGTAAATCAACCAAAGATTGGCTGAAAAAGAAGAAATGGAGAGTCCTGGAATGGCCAAGTCAAAGTCCAGATTTGAATCCCATTGAGATGCTGTGGGGTGACTTGAAAAGGGCTGTACGTGCAAGAAACCCCTCAAACATCTCACAGCTGAAAAAGTTCTGCATTGAGGAGTGGGGTAAAATTTCCTCAGACCGATGTCGAAGACTGGTAGATGGCTACAAGAACCGTCTCACTGCAGTTATTTCAGCCAAAGGAGGTAACACTCGCTATTAGGGGCAAGGGTGTCCTATCTTTTTCCTCAGTTAGAATAGGCATTTTTGTAGAATGACATTTACAGAAGATCTTGAAAAGACTTTTCTTCAGTTTTCTTTGTTTAGTCGGATTACTTTAATCTCTCTGTATTGTTGAAACGGAGATGAAATAACCTTTTATTAAAAATGTTACAAAAAACCACATGCTTTCAAAGGGTGTCCTAATTTTTTCACATGACTGTATATATACAGTCATGTGAAAAAATTAGGGACACCCTTTGAAAGCATGTGGTTTTTTGTAACATTTTTAATAAAAGGTTATTTCATCTCCGTTTCAACAATACAGAGAGATTAAAGTAATCCAACTAAACAAAGAAAACTGAAGAAAAGTCTTTTCAAGATCTTCTGTAAATGTCATTCTACAAAAATGCCTATTCTAACTGAGGAAAAAGATAGGACACCCTCACATGTATTCCCTCTTAAATTGGCTCAGATCTCACACAGGTATATCACACCAGGTGCACATAATTAGTAGATCGTTACTCTGCATGTTGAATGAGGCTTGCCCTATTTAAACCTCAGACATTTAGTTTGGTGTGCTCCTGACTGTTGAAGTGAGAGTGAGCACCATGGTGAGAGCAAAAGAGCTGTCAGAGGACTTCAGAAAAAAGATTGTAGCAGCCTATGAGTCTGGGAAGGGATTTAAAAAGATCTCAAAAGATTTTGAAATCAGCCATTCCACTGTCCGGAAGATAGTCTACAAGTGGAGGGCTTTCAAAACAACTGCCAACATGCCCAGGACTGGTCGCCCCAGCAAGTTCACCCCAAGAGCAGACCGCAAGATGCTAAAAGAGGTCTCCAAAAACCCTAAAGTGTCATCTCGAGAACTACAGCAGGCTCTGGCTACTGTTGATGTAGAAGTACATGCCTCTACAATCAGAAAGAGACTGTACAAGTTTAACTTGCATGGGAGGTGTGCAAGGAGGAAACCTTTGCTTTCCAAGAGAAACATCGAGGCCAGACTGACATTTGCCAGAGATAAAGTTGACAAAGACCAGGACTTCTGGAATAATGTTCTTTGGACAGATGAGTCCAAAATTGAATTATTTGGACACAACAGCAGAGGACATGTTTGGCGTAAACCAAACACAGCATTCCAAGAAAAGAACCTCATACCAACTGTGAAGCATGGAGGTGGAAGTGTCATGGTTTGGGGCTGCTTTGCTGCAGCAGGACCTGGTCAGCTCACCATCATAGAATCCACGATGAATTCTACTGTGTATCAGAAGGTGCTTGAAGAACATGTGAGACCATCAGTTAGAAAATTAAAGCTGAAGCGGAACTGGACCATGCAACATGACAATGACCCAAAACATACTAGTAAACCAACCAAAGATTGGCTGAAAAAGAAGAAATGGAGAGTCCTGGAATGGCCAAGTCAAAGTCCAGATTTGAATCCCATTGAGATGCTGTGGGGTGACTTGAAAAGGGCTGTACGTGCAAGAAACCCCTCAAACATCTCACAGCTGAAAAAGTTCTGCATTGAGGAGTGGGGTAAAATTTCCTCAGACCGATGTCGAAGACTGGTAGATGGCTACAAGAACCGTCTCACTGCAGTTATTTCAGCCAAAGGAGGTAACACTCGCTATTAGGGGCAAGGGTGTCCTATCTTTTTCCTCAGTTAGAATAGGCATTTTTGTAGAATGACATTTACAGAAGATCTTGAAAAGACTTTTCTTCAGTTTTCTTTGTTTAGTCGGATTACTTTAATCTCTCTGTATTGTTGAAACGGAGATGAAATAACCTTTTATTAAAAATGTTACAAAAAAACACATGCTTTCAAAGGGTGTCCTAATTTTTTCACATGACTGTATATATATATATATATATATATATAAAACAGAAAAAGAATTTGGCGGCACCAGTCTGTTGGCTCAGGTGCTGTGTCCAAAGGAATGAGCTTCCACCTTCTTATATATGTACATTTATATAAATATTATTTATACTGGGGGCACCGTATGGGGTGTATTGTTGAGGGGTTGGAATGTTCAAAAAAATAAAATAAAAAATAATGACGTTCATCTGTTTTTCATGGCTTTAAAAAATGGACGCACACACGGATACAGAACGGCCATGAAAAACTGACAGTGTGTCTGTTTTTAATGGCGGTTTTTGTTTTCACTCTCGTGTGAATGTACCCTGTGGTGCCTGTGCATTATGACACTAATGTGTGCAAATAAAACCCTCCTATCCCCCATATGGACATCGTCTACATCATGCGCCAGGAGAGTGGAGAAGTGCAGGAACGGGGGCTGTGTATGTGTTGGGCAAATTTGTCACTTCTTTGGCAGGAGAATGGCTGGTATGGAATATACCACCCCTATATGCATTACATACATTAAATGTATAAAAGGTGTGAGGGATTAGCTCTATCTCCGGGGACTCCGGGTCACAATATTCTCGCTGACAACCATGTTGAATGTCCAAACAGTGCATTTATTTTGAAACCAGCACCAGCAAACACGATACAAAATGAAAACCTTCCCGTCTGGGCTCTACCTAAACATATACCATGATCCCTGACTCACCTATACAGAGTGCTGTTCACACATGGAACATAAATGTGGCTTTCTCCAGCCATACAGTCTTTATCCCAGTCTGATTATCGCAGACCTCACCTGCGATCCTCTCTGTTCCAAGGGAACACCCGTGCTGGAAGGGTGTGGATTGGCAGATCCCACTTCAAATCCTATCTGCCAATCCAACTCAAATCCGGCCCAGACTATACCAAAAAGAATCTTGTCCCAGCAACCGACATGCTGCTAAGACTATTACCTCCCGTATTTTAACTATCCCACCCAGCTGAGGTATCTAAGTGGGATGTACAGTCGTGGCCAAAAGTTTTGAGAATGACACAAATATTAGTTTTCACAAAGTTTGCTGCTAAACTGCTCTTAGATCTTTGTTTCAGTTGTTTCTGTGATGTAGTAAAATATAATTACACGCACTTCATACGTTTCAAAGGCTTTTATTAACAATTACATGACATTTATGCAAAGAGTCAGTATTTGCAGTGTTGGCCCTTCTTTTTCAGGACCTCTGAAATTCGACTGGGCATGCTCTCAATCAACTTCTGGGCCAAATCCTGACTGATTGTAGTTTGTCAGAATTAGTGGGGTTTTGTTTGTCCACCCGCCTCTTGAGGATTGACCACAAGTTCACAATGGGATTAGGATCTGGGGAGTTTCCAGGCCATGGACCCAAAATGTCAACGTTTTAGTCCCCGAGCCACTTAGTTATCACTTTTGCCTTATGGCACAGTGCTCCATCATGCTGGAAAACGCCTTGTTCTTTACCAAACTGTTGTTGGATTGTTGGAAGAAGTTGCTGTTGGAGGGTGTTTTGGTGCCATTCTTTATTAATGGCTGTGTTTTGGGGCAAAATTGTGAGTGAGCCCACTCCCTTGGATGAGAAGCAACCCCACACATGAATGGTCTCAGGATGCTTTACTGTTGGCATGACACAGGACTGATGGTAGCGCTCACCTTTTCTTCTCCGGACAAGCCTTTTTCCTGATGCCCCAAACAATCGGAAAGAGGCTTCATCGGAGAATATGACTTCTCCCCAGTCCTCAGCAGTCCATTCACCATTTCTTCTGCAGAAGATCATTCTGTCCCTAATGTTTTTTTTGGGAGAGAAGTGGCTTCTTTGCTGCCCTTCTTGACACCAGGCCATCTTCCAAAAGTCTTCACCTCACTGTGCGTGCAGATGCGCTCACACCTGCCTGCTGCCATTCCTGAGCAAGCTCTGCACTGGTGGCACTCCGATCCCGCAGCTGAATCCTCTTTAGGAGACGATCCTGGCGCTTGCTGGACTTTCTTGGATGCCCTGAAGTCTTTTTAACAAGAATTGAACCTCTTTCCTTGAAGTTCTTGATGATCCTATAAATTGTTGATTAAGGTGCAATCTTAGTAACCACAATATCCTTGCCCGTGAAGCCATTTTTATGCAACGCAATTATGGCTGCATGTGTTTCTTTGCAGGTCACAATGGTTAACAATGGAAGAACAATGATTTCAAGCATCACCCTCCTTTAAACAGGTCAAGTCTGCCATTTTAACCCAATCAGCCTGACATAATGATCTCCAGCCTTGTGCTCGTCAACATTCTCACCTGAGTTAACAAGGTTTTTTTGGGATTAAGTTAATTTTCATGGCAAAGAAGGACTATGCAATTCATCTGATCACTCTTCATAACATTCTGGAGTATATGCAAATTGCTATTATAAAAACTTAAGCAGCAACTTTTCCAATTTCCAATATTTATGTAATTCTCAAAACTTTTGGCCACGACTGTATACTTCTTCCCGCACTGTCCACCTTTATCACACTTATCACAACGGTTATAAAACCGCTCTGTATGTTCACAGGTTTAAAACCTAAAACTTTTTCAGATCCTTCTGACGTGCGCTCACACCCAGAATGCATCGCTCCATGAGCCTGTTTTGATCCCCCCTGTGTTAAACTTAGTAACATCTCTCCTAAGGCATGTGCGGAGTTTTTGGAAGGGGCAGTTTAAGGAGATGCTGAGACATTAGCGACATATGCGTCTTGTGGTGACGGACAGTGACACAAGGGCAGCCAAGCAGGGGTATCCTGCCAGCTCTGCAGATCTTAGCTCCGAGGCCTTACAAGGAGAGGGCGGCGAGGAGGGGGGTCTGGCAGGTGATGTAGTAGAGCAGGGGGACACTTGCATGTTTTAGTGGACGAGTAAGGCTCTAAAATTTCCCTTGCTTCTGCGAGACACCCCCCTGCTAATGCAATACATTGATTGCAAACTCTGTTGCTGCAAGCTCCTCAAGAGACAGCATAATCCTTGAGGAGACAGACAACATGTTGACGTCACCAAACAGATGGCAGTCCAGCATGAGAAGGGTTAACAGGGCCCGGCCATTCTTTTGCTCCCAACAGATGGTAATGTTTAAAAAAGAATAAAGCAGACAGTAATCTATCACTTTCTGAGAGCAGCTGTCCCCACGGCCGGGGGTGGCGCGGGGCTCATTTTTAACTCTCTGGCAGGAGCAACATTTCACATTTTTCCTACTAATGACGGCATTAATATATCAGAAGGATTTCTGGGTTTTAGTGGTGGAATAATGAAATAAACCCGCCATTGCATAAGTACCTGTGCTGCTACTATGCTGTCTCCACTGCTGTACTACAGTCAGACTTAAAGGGGTATTCCAGTAACAAGAACTCATTTTCTAGCTACTGGATAGGGGATGTTAGATTAATGGGGGTCTAACTGCTGGGACCCCCACCGATGATATAAAGTGCCCCGGAGATAGCGAGCACTTTATTCAGCAGTCATATAGAAATGAATGGAGGGGCAGGACACATGTGCGACCATATCTCCATTCAAATGGGGTGGACCCATGATCCCCATTCCTGTGATCAGTCGGATCCACACCAATCTAACTGTCATCCCATCTTCAAGATAGGCCATCAAAATCAGATTGGTGCGGGTCCGACCCCCCCCCCCCCCCCCTCCCCCTGCTGATCAGCTGTTCCGAAGTAGCTCTGGTGCCTGAAATAGGAACCAGAACTACAGTGCCATCCATTGTGTAGTGGACAAAGCTGGTTACTGCAGCATTAACCCAGCTCCACCAGGGATCAGCAACCTTCAGCACTCCAGCTGTGGTGAAACTACAACTCCCAGCATGCTCCCTTCACTTCTGTGGGAAAGTGTACATGATGGGAGAAGTAGTTTCACAACACCTGGAGTGTCGGTGACCCCTGCACTACACAATATGCAGAGCCACTCTGTAACAGCTGACGGATGGGGGTGGAGGGTGTCGGACGGCTGCCCATGAGATATTGACGGCCCTTTAAAATCCATTTTTTACACTTTTGCTTTTCAAATCAATACAATCTATTGTTCCCTGTTGCCCGCCATTCTAGAGGAGTAGTGTACAAACGGGCAATCGCCAGTTCCGAGAAACTCCAAAAACATGGCTCTTTTTTTTCCCCCTTAAACTTTATGTGCTACTCTAATATGGATACCAATCAAGAAAAAAGTCATCTAAAATAAATAAGTGTATAATAATATTTGTTTAGAAAACATCAAGAACTGCAGGAAATATTATAGGTGCCATTACAACTGTTCACCACTGGGTGGAGCACTTTGTCAAGCTTTTTTCCCACCCTGCCAGGTACAGGCAGATCTATTTGCCACATGACACATAGCAGATCAGCTGCTGAATATCTTCCCATACCAAATATATAAAAAAAACTGTATGGACAAATACAGCAATCAGCACTCAAGGGGTAAATTACTCTGACGTCCTGGACTCTTAATAGGGAACAGATGTTAATGAGAGGCTCTGGTTGGATAAACACAGGCTTCCAGCTTTAAGGGTACTTTCACGCTAGTGTTTTTCTTTTCCGGTCCGTCAAAGGAGCTCAATACCGGGAAAAAAAAAAGTTTTATCCTAATGCATTCTGAATGGAGAGCAATCTGTTCAGGATGTATCAGTTTAGTCCCTCTTACGTTTTTTGGTCGGAGGAAATACCGCAGCATGCTGCAGTTTTCTCTCCGGCCAAAAAACCTAAACACATGCCGGATCCGGCATTAATTTCCATTGAAATGTATTAGTGCCGGCATTGAGTGTTGCGGCAAAACGGATCCGGTTTTCCGGTCTGTGCATGTGCAGACCTTTAAAGATGCAAAAAATAAATAAAAAAATACCGGATCCGTTTTTCCAGATGACACTGTAGAGACGGATCCAGTATTTCAATGCATCTGTCAGACGGATTCGCATGCGTCAGGATGGCCTCTGCCACAAGTGTGAAGGTACCCTTAGCTAATTCAGTGTGTCATTCAGTTGCATTTGTGTCAGTACAGGGAAGAGGGTTTATTCTTAATCTTTTTTAGATCTAATGGATTTTTGGCAGAATATCGTCGGCATGAATGGAAATCCTTTAAATCATTGGCCGTGTTTACTGGTTAATAGATGTGATGTAAATGGGTGTAGTTATGGGGGCAGCAGAGGCGAGAGTCACAAGTGGATTGCCCTTCAAGACGGCACAAAGCCAAATAGCAAAACCAACAGCCGTGTATATGGGTGCGGAGTCCACTCCATGTACGACTGTGTCAGCGCGCTGATGTACTTAGTACGCCATAGAGAATTGTAAGATCTCAGTAGAATGTGATTATTTTCAATCATAGCCAGCATCTGGTCGCTGGGCTTTGGGCTTTATCACATCACAGTCACGAAAACAACACCTAAAAAAATCTAAGAACTCACAGTGTACAGTGTTAGCGCTCACGCCCTAAAATAATATTCACAGATTTATTGCAGATATTTGTGTGAGTGTCCTACCTGAATGGGAAATGCAGAAGAGGCTTGAATATTATTTTGTGAGATCTGGGGCATGATATTAATGCAGAGGTGGGGATATGTCTAAGAGGCCTGGTCTGGGGTCTGATATTAATGCAGAGGTGGGGATATGTCTAAGAGGCCTGGTCTGGGGTCTGATATTAATGCAGAGGTGGGGATATGTCTAAGAGGCCTGGTCTGGGGTCTGATATTAATGCAGAGGTGGGGATATGTCTAAGAGGCCTGGTCTGGGGTCTGATATTAATGCAGAGGTGGGCATATGTCTAAGAGGCCTGGTCTGGGGTCTGATATTAATGCAGAGGTGGGGATATGTCTAAGAGGCCTGGTCTGGGGTCTGATATTAATGCAGAGGTGGGGATATGTCTAAGAGGCCTGGTCTGGGGTCTGATATTAATGCAGAGGTGGGGATATGTCTAAGAGGCCTGGTCTGGGGTCTGATATTAATGCAGAGGTGGGGATATGTCTAAGAGGCCTGGTCGGGGGTCTGATATTAATGCAGAGGTGGGGATATGTCTAAGAGGCCTGGTCTGGGGTCTGATATTAATGCAGAGGTGGGGATATGTCTAAGAGGCCTGGTCTGGGGTCTGATATTAATGCAGAGGTCAGAATATATTTAGGAGGCCTGGTCTGGGGTCTGATATAAATGCAGAGATGATAATATATTTAAGAACTCTGGTTTGGGGTCTGATATTAAAGGGTTTTTCTGGGATTTTAATACTAATTACCTATCCTGAGGATAGGTCATCAGCAGTGATGGCCAGTTCGCCGTGTTTGCCCGCGAACACATGCAAGCTGCCATTTTAACTGACAAGTCCGGCGATGCACAGGTAAGTCGTTACCTTTGCCTGAGCGCGAGCCGGTCTGAAATGAAATGCGGTCACACGGGAGAAGGCAGTTCCGAGAACAGCCTCCGGGGGCCTTCATCAGACTGCCTGTACCCGGAGACCGCATTTCATTTCAGACCGGCTTGCGCACAGGCACAGGTAAGGACTTACCTCTGCATCGCCTGACCTGTGGGAAAAGATGGCAGCTCGCATGTGTTTGCGGGCGAACACGGCGAACTGGCCGTCACTGGTCATCAGTATAAAAATCCCAGAAAACACCTTTAATACAGATGTGGGAATATATTTAAGAGATAAAAACCAGAAAACGGCTCACTCTTGATCACTTTGGTAAGGTGCTCTTGTCTATAGAATCACCTCTTTCATGATAGAACGTAATTGTGCTAAAAAAGACAGGCACTCCAACAGAATAAATAGTCCGCTCTTCGTTTGTCAGCAGTGTATTGTCTGACAGATAGTCATCTAATATCGATGATTTCTATAAAGGTATGTTGTTCACAAGGTTAGTGGGGTTAGTCTCTTGAGTCAGGATGTCTGTTTTCAATTGATGAGAGTAGTTTTGCGTCATAGGGTTCCTATCTATAGTTAGAAGGATTGAAATAGAATAGGTGGTTGGCTCTCACCTAGTGGCTATGATGGGTGCTACTACCTCACAAATCAGGTGCCCGACCCAAAATGGTATAAATATTGGAAAAAAGGGGAGTGAGCACTCACAACACTTGGACCATAGGATACAAGATGTATTTATTTAAGTAGGACCTGCTGCGTCCAATAGATAAAAATCAATCACACATAACTTATGCTAAAATACAGTAAAATTCCAATAACAAATTGGTACCAATAAAAATACCCTGATGGTGGGGTGGAAACCTTATTGGCACATCCTGAACATAGATATCGCTTGAAGGTACATTCAAACCGCATATAATAGGGGCACTATTGGTATTTAATGTGCCACAATCCGCAGTTCGTTGCTATTCAATACCTAATTCCTAGAGGTACATGTATTACGTGCACTATTATTAATGTTGTGTCACAATCCACAGTTCAAATGGAAGTGTCCCAAGAATATCTGTGATGAATCACTCCAAGTGCTAGTTTATTTCTTAGGGTTAATGTGGCGTCCAGACAATCGAGTGGTGTGTATTATGTTATTACTCACTGTTTGATTGATATGGCGATCCTCCCGTGGCGTCCCACGTGGATGGACTATCCTGGTTCGATGTGAGTATTTCTCCAGCGTGATACAGTCAAGTGGGTCCAGCCGTAGGTCTCGATGCGCTGTATGTCAGCGTCTTATGTGCACCGCTCCAAATCTCGCGAGACTTGACTTTAATGTTCAGTATGCGACTGTCTTTACTCCTCTGTATTTCTGAAGCGCTTCAAAATTTTCAAAATTATCGAGTGGTTAGAAGTCCATTGTTGGCCAGGTATTTGTGAGTGAAAGTTGACTGCTAGACGTGTTTCGGGGTATCCTTTCCCCTTCCTCGGTAGCTCATTTCACTCTTTACATTTCGGGCCATTTATATCCAATAATGCCATAGTTATAGAAAACATTCTGGTGCTAATGCTACGCTTATTTTGTACATTTGAGATTCTTGGCAAATACATTTTGCACAAAATGATTTGGGCCCGTCTGCCACACGTCAAGGCGATCTCTATAAGACGGGAACCTAACACTAAATACTACCTGTTATGTGCCATGACGGCCACCATAAAATTCACGAAGTGCAGGTTCCACATGCATGAGTGGTCCACTCTGCCTTTTACCATTTTTGGTGCCATAATAGCCTCTATTAAATCCAGGGAATGCAGGTACCAACATGCATGCTGAGCCCACTCTATATCTCTCCTGTTGCCAGATGGCTTCCAATGAATGCAATGAGAGACGTGTGAATGGACCTTAACAGAAATGTTGGTGTGGCATGAGTGCAAATCATATGGAACCTCTGTATGGGCTTCTGACAGATTTATAAAATGATCTGAGAGAAAGATAAATTCTGGTATGTTCTGATATGTTCCTATCTATCTATCTATCTATCTATTCAGTAACGGACATTGCACATCACACATGTGTGCTATAGGAGGTGATACAACATCTTCACTATGGTTTTCTCGCACGGTTTCCATACCCTCAGCTGACCCTCCTGCTTCATCTAATACATAGCAGAAGGATTCTCTAGAGGAGGCTGTCCAACCCGTCACCACTTGAGGAGACAGGGGGTCTGGGCAAGTTAAGATTTATAGAAATGCTGCTGTTGAAAAGCATTAACTCAAAGATCAAAAAAAGTACCTGGAGATATAGGTCATCAAGTTTCCCTAAAGACGTTTGATGCTACATATTTTCTGAGTTATTCTGTTTTGCTCCAGGTTGGCAGACCTCCATTAGCATTCTTAGCTCAGGGCCACATGGTCAGGTTGTCGGGAATTACCATTTGCCTTGTCAGTTGGCCCCTGTAAAGTGGCCATTATCCTCATGGGAGACAGAGATGCATGTAAGAACTCAGCTGAGTAACTTATTTTTCAAGGTGTTTGGTTGACATTTATTTGATTATTTGATTAAAAATTGTTCCTCCCCCATTCAGTTTGCATTAGGAGATGTCAAATCAAACGCCAATTGACTTGTATATGGATGATTGGCACCTGTTTGGGACTGAAATTTCCCTTAAGCTACAAAAACCTCATGTAGGTGCCATTTGTGGGAACACTAGCAACTGTTTGAGACACATACTGTAGTTGAGACATCCAGAATGTTTGCTATATCCCATCTGCTGCATGCCGCAGATTACAATCACATTCAATAGGGTTAGCATAACTTTAGACAACAGATGACCAGGAAAAAGTGACATTAATAGACATGGAGATGACTTTCATCTGAAGGTTTTATCCAGTGTGGACAACCCTCCTAAAAGGTTACCACAGGGAGCTTCAATGCCAGGAGCCAACTGATCATCTCAGAGTAAATGCATATTTCCCTGCATTCCAGTTACAAACAAAAGTGAGGTCAGGGGTTATTAGGGGACTAAATTAGCCAAATCTTAAATATTGTGGACACAGGGATATGATCATGATAGAGCCACTGCTAACTGACTGGGTAGGAAATGCAATTGGGATCCTTGATCTTGTTTCAGTACCACAAAACATTTAGATCGGAGAAGTGCCACATCTGGAAAAAGTCAAAGGGACAGCATTAGTGTTAGTCGAGTCGAGTGCTCGAGTAGAACACCTCCGGGTGCTCGGGTGCTCTAATGAGCACCAGAACACAATGGAAGTCAATGGGAGAACCCGAGCATTAAACCAGGTACTCCCTGCTCTGAAGAGGGGAGGGTGTCTGGTTCATAGGAAAAGGTCAGAAATTGATGGAAACACCACCGAAATGGTTCGGAAACAGCATGGGGAGGATGTCTGGATGCATCTTGGACTCCCAGGTCGCTGCTGGGAACGATGTTGTCCGAGTAGTACACCACTTATACAGACTGACAATAATACTCACCAAACCGAAGATAAAATCGATTTTAGAGGAAAAATTGTTAGGAAACATTCTTTCCTGTATATTTACTTGTATATAAAGTGCAAGTGCTGCAAAAAATTAGAAGGAAGAGGCACTCTGATACAACCTGTATATCACATAATGGAGGGCCTCATTCACATTGTGGTACAATTGTTCAGGTAGTGGGACTCCTACATTCATAAATGCACTAAGTGAAAGGTCTGTCAAAAATTACAAGGAACTGGCACTCCAAAACACCCTTTATTACACATAAATGAGGGCATCATACACACCCTTTAAAAATTATGATTGATGGCCTGCTGGTGACCCGCTAAAACATTAGGGGTGAGGGCCTGCTGCTGAGCTGCCCATCTAAAAAATGTTGTGGGTAAGGGCCTGCTGCTGAGCTGACCATCTAAAAAAAATTGTGGGCGCAGGCCTGCTGTCGAGCTGACCATCTAAAACATCACGGGCAAGGACCTGCTGCCGAGCTGACCATCTAAAAAGTTTGTGGGCGAGGGCCTGCTGCCGAGCTGACCATCTAAAAAATGTTGTGGGTGAGGGCCTGCTGCCGAGCTGACCATCTGGAAAATTTTGTGGGCGAAGGCCTGCTGCTGAGCTGACTTATCTAAATACTTAGGGGTGAGAGTCTGCTGCTGAGCTGACCCTCTACCCTTTTTAGTGGTGGAAGGGGTGCATGGGAATACAGCGTATTCAATACACCATAAAAGCAACATTTGAAGTGCCTTTATGTTCAGCCACTTTCCTCTGGTGGAGTACAGAAGTCAGGGGCAATCCAGGCCTTGTTCATTTTGATAAGAGTCAACCTGTCAGCATTTTCGGTTAACAGGCGGAAGCGCTTATCAGTTATTATGCCGCCAGCAGCACTAAATACCCGCTCTGACAAAACGCTGGCGGCAGGGCAGGCCAGCACCTCCAAGGCGTAGAGCGCCAGTTCGTACCACATGTCCAGCTTGGACACCCAATAGTTGTGAGGCACACAGGGATCACTGAGGACGCTGAAACGGTCTACTACGTACTCCTTCACCATCTTCCAAAAATTTTCCCTCCTTGTGACACTAGGCCGCACATCAGGTTGAGGGTGCTGGCTAGGTGTCATAAAACTGTCCCAGGCCTTGGAGAGTGTTGCCTTGCCTCTGTTGGAACTGCTGTGTGTTCCCCTTCGTCTCCCCTCCTCAGTTGGCCAAGGGTCTTCAGCCAGCGTTGTCAGCTGGAAATTTTGGAGCAATTTTCCCACAAGGACCTTCTGGTATTGCACCATTTTGCACAATTCAGGGATTAAGAATAACTTGAGTCCAGACCTTGAGAGGAAGTTCAATGGCAGCTTTACTTCGCATAAACGTTTTTCCAAAAACAGTTTACTGGCTTTTTCTTGTTTCCAGCAGGCTTTAGCATGAAACTGGCAGGCACACTCCACTCTGCTATATCTGTTACTCTCTGAACCTGCTGTACTGACAGGCTGGCTGTATAACTCAGCTTCTTCCATATGCTGCACTTAACTTTGTAGTCTGACTTTAGTTTATGCCAGGGAACTTTCCTCCTGGCTCCTGACGCTTCAAGCTTTGGCCTCCATGGTCAGCAGAGCTTAATGTGCTCTGGCTGGCAAGGGCATGTCCAGCAGAGGGGGGTGGGGGGGGTGGGGGGGGGGTTGTTGAATGGAATGAAAGGTTCCATTCTATCTAAGCACAGCTCTGCCATGTTTTCTGTCACCTGCTGGCGAACACTACATGAACAGTTACATAAGATTAGAAATGTACAGTGTGGAGGATCTGGAATAAATGCATAGGATGACATGGGGCTAGACCAACAAAGACAGTAGCAAAGTGCAGAAGTGGTAACACCACTCTGGCTTGTTACACAAGAACCCCAAAACAGCTGTCTTCAGATGCCTCTTACTTTTTAAGGAGTCTCTGGTTTGGCTGATATGAAATAATTTGCATAAAACTGTCCATAAAATAGTTTCTGTCTCACCACAATGGAATGGAATCTGTCTCCAGCTATAAATCTTTAAGTTAAATATATAGAAAGTACTTGGCTTCAGGAACACTGACACATTACTGAGTGAGAAATGTAAATCGCTTGGTATAAGTCGCAGGAATGGATTACTCACTGGTATAAACTCAGTACTTAGCGGCAGACGAGAACCATTTGGCCCACCCAGTCTGTATATTTTTGCTCTCAAACGAGTCCTAAACATCTCAAATATGAAAATTTGCTTCCCCTGTCTCTTCTAGTTTATTAGAATCACAACTCCTAGAATGAGTTTCCTGCAGAAATATAGATTCACAATTGGAGTTGTAGACCAAGAGAAATGGTATGGCCATGATATTTTAAGAGGTGGCCCATGATGGCAGTAGGCACTCTCCTCCAAGAAGAAAAGAAATTCGTCTCTTTGAACTCTGATGCAGCCATCATTAGTACCAAGGCAAAACCTGCTTTCATCACTGAACACTATTGTTTGTCATTGATGGTCGCATCAGAGTTCTCAGGTGGACTGGAGAGCACCAACTTCCATTATAGCATGGAAACACACAGGACTGGTGACCAGGTGTCATGGCCAGTCCCTTCTGGTATTCATGGAGAGAACATTGACCAGCCATGTTCATGACATTGTGGAACCAGTCCTACTGCCTTTTTTGACCAGTTAGGATACGTGGTGTTCCAACAAGATAACACTTTTCCACACATTGCCAGCACTACACAATGTGCTCTTCACTGTTTCCAGCATCTGCCCTGGCCAGCTCGACCAGAAGATCTCTCGCTTATCCAGAATGTCTGGGACTGGATGGAGTGACAGATCTCCCATCTACAGTAGCCATCAACCTCCATTGCTAAACTAGTGGTCCATGTTGAAGAGCTTGGAATGACCACAGGAGGATATCCATATAAATATCTGTATGACCATCACTGTGCCAGAGTGGCAGCCTGTATCACAGCTAGTGATGAGAAGCATAGGCACCATTCATTTTCACGACATTTCGTGAATTTTTGGCCTAATATTCGCCATAAATTAGCAAATTCTTGAATTCGTGATCTCATCATTATTTTCTTGTTTGCGAAAATAGGCAATGTAATATGCGCGTATACAGGCGAGGCTCGCTTTTGCTAAATTTTTCAAGCTGCTAGAAATTTACTCATTCATAGTTGAGATCTAAGGCACGGTAAAGCTGGCCATACATGAGATTTCCAAATTTTGATGGGACCAGCCAACCATCTAATGTGTATGATGGCCTCCTTTTTCGAGGAGAAATGAATTGGGCAGTTGGATTTCAACTTCCTGATCCATATTTTCTTGGGGAGATATACCTATAGCAGCAGTTCTCTCCCCATTCAGACACGTGTATGCTCAAGTGTATATGTGTATGGGCGGATCTGGAGGAATTGCTGTGTATGTGTATGGCTATCCTTAGCAGTGGTCAGAGAACAGTAAAGAATGGCACACGACACACGCATACTTCCTAATACTTTTGTCTATAAATTTTGGGCTTGGCCCTGGGTCTGCCCCAAACCCGATTGGGAACATCCACTTCTAGGTGGGTGTTACATATACACTCCACATTTTCGAACCAGGACAAGACAAATTTGATGGGATTGTGACTGAACATAAGGAACAACCCTGGCACCTTCAGGACCATTGGCAACTATACACACATGCTGCAATATAATTTATGATGGTTAAACATGACACAATCAGTCCCGTCTTCACAGGAGTCGAAGTGGCCACCATCAGCAGGAATGATGATTTTCTCGCGGGAAAGGCATTAATGGTTGAACACTTTTACAAATCTGGTGATGGCAGTAACCGTCAATTTTCCCGTCAAGCAAAATTTTAAAGCAAACAGGCCCCATTTCTGTTGAAGGACACACCTTCACCAACTTAAGGAATGAACCCCAGTCTTGTTGACTCCTCTAAAACCGCTTCTCATTTACATATGAGTGTATAAAAATATACATATTAGGTTATGACCAGCAGGGGGCAGCAGTGCCGTCCATGTGCCATTGTGTGCTGCCTACATGATGACGTTTCTTCTACATAGGACACAATGTTTTTTCTGATGCAATCTATTATCTAAATTATTTTATATATATTAATTATTATTATTAGAGATGAGCGAATTTCTGCTTAAGAAATTCATTCACACTTCGTTTGTTGGTAAAAGGTGAATTTCGTTATGGATTCCGTTACCATGAACCATAAAGCAATTCTATGACGGAATTCATAACGGAAGGCTTTTTGGGGCATTCTGTTATTCATTTCGTCATAATAGAAGTCTATTGACTGCAAAACGGATCCGTCCCATTTCCGTTATGCAGGAGAGGACTCTCCTGCATAACGGAAACGGGACGGATCTGTTTTGCAGCCCATAGACTTCTATTATGATGGAATGAATAACGGAATGCCTGTAAAGGCATTCCGTTATGAACTCCGTAATAGAATTGCGTTATGGTTCGTGGTAACGGAATCCATGCCGAAATTCACCTTTTACCAACAAACGAAGTGTGAACGAATTTTTAAAGCAGAAATTCGCTCATCTCTAATTATTATTATTATTAAAGTATATTATTATTATCATTATTATTATTATTTTATATTTTAATTATATTATTATCTAGATTTCCATGTAAAATTGATGGCACAGGATGGTTCAATAGAATTCTGTAGGAGCAGGATTGCCAATCTAATAATTTCTGGACAACTTAAAGGGCTATTCCGGTAGGTACAAGTTATACCCGATCCACAGAATAGGGGATAACTATCAGATCGGAGGGGGTCCTAGCGCTGTACTCGGCTATCTCCGGAATTCCCATAGAAATGAATGGAGCGGCCTTGCACATGTGCAACCGGCTGCTCCGGTCATTTTAGGGCAGCAGCAAAGGGCCTGCAGGGGGTACGAGGCCCTCGTTCTCGTGATTCGTGGGGGTCCCAGTGGTAAAACCCCCACCGATCTTATAGTTATTAGTGTTGGGCGCGAATATGCGAATTGCTAATTTTTTATCGCGAATATCGCCACTTCGAGAACCCGCAAAGATTTAGAATATAGTGCTGTATTCGTATTCGCGAATATTCTAGATTTTTTTTCATCAGTAACCTCCCTTCTTGCTTGTGGGCCAATGAGAAGGCTGCAATGTCTTTGAGCTTAGCAACATCTCTAGCAACCAATAGGAAAGTTGCTTCCCCCTTACTATATAAGAACCTCCCCAGCCAGGGGCAGATTAAGTGCATGATAGGCCCGGGGCTGTCTACCCAACTTGCCCCCCCCCCCCCCCCCCCCTCCATTTTAGTTTTTTTTTTTTTTTTTGTATGAAGAGGCTGCGGTGCTTTATGAGCACCACAGTCTCTTCTTAGGCCATATGACATCTTCAGACAAAAAAAAATACCCCAAATTGGGTCCTAAACTGAAAAATTTGGTCCTCAAATTTAAAATACATATTATTGTAATAAAAAAGACATGGAGGAGAATTCAGCACCACATACCTGTTACATCCAGTGACATCTCCTGTCATGTAGACCTTCTATTTCCTCTTCTCCTCCATTTGACCCAGACCACCATGGCAAATTCTTTTAGCCGCATCTCGTTTCTACAGTTTGTAACACAGACACGTTAGATTTCTCAATTTTTTCATCAACCTCCTCATCCTGGTGTCCCCACAGTGTCATCCTGCCACCCCCAATACTGTGCCCGTTGTGCTCCCCAATGCCCCAGGAACTATACTGCTGAAAAAATAGTGACCCTGATAGATATAATTGGGGTAATTTATCAAACTGGTGTAAAGTAGAACTGGATTTCCAAAAGAGCTGTCAAATATGAAAGGTGGAATCTGATTGGCTGCTATGGGCAACTAAGCCAGTTCTGCATTACACCAGTTTGATAAATTACCCCAAATGTCCCTATAGTGTCCACAGCAGCTATAATGTCCCCTAGAGTGCCCCCAGTAATAATACCACCCTCTATTGTGCTCCAGGCAATAATCCCTGTATAGTGTCCCCAGAAAAAATAGAATTGCCCCTATAGTGCCTCCCCAATAGCAACACCCCCATATAGCAATTTCCACCACACTGCCCCCACATAGTAATCCCCCCATAGTAATTTGCCCCCACACAGTAATTTCCCCCAAACTGCCCCCATATAGTAGTTTGCCCCCACTCAGTAATTTGCCCCACACTGCCCCCACATAGTAGTTTGCCCCCACACTGCCCCCACATAGTAATTTGCCCCACACTGCCCCCACATAGTAATTTGCCCCACACTGCCCCCACATAGTAATTTGCCCCACACTGCCCCCACATAGTAATTTCCTCCACACTGCCCCCACATAGTAATTTCCTCCACACTGCCCCCACATAGTAATTTCCTCCACACTGCCCCCACATAGTAATTTCCACCACACTGCCCCCACATAGCAATTTTCCCACATAGCAATTACCCCACAATGTCCCCACATAGAAATTACCCCACACAGAAATTACCCCACACTGTCCCCACATTGCAATTTCCCCCACACAATAGTTTCCCCCACATAGTAATTTGACCCCACACTGCCCCATATAGTAATTTGTCCCCACATAGCAATTTCCCCACACTGCCCCCACATAGCAATTTGCCCCCACACTGCCCCATCTAGTAATTTGCCCCCACACTGCCCCATCTAGTAATTTGCCCCCACACTGCCCCATCTAGTAATTTGCCCCCACACTGCCCCATCTAGTAATTTGCCCCCACATAGTAGTCCCTCTCATAATAATTTGCCCCCACACAGTAATTTGTCCCCACATAGTATTCCCTCTCATAATAATTTGCCCCCACACAATAGTTTTCCCCACACTGCCCCCACATAGTAATTTGCCCCCACATAGTAATTTGCCCCCACATAGCAATTACCACACACTGTCCCCACATAGAAATTACCCCACACTGTCCCCACATAGAAATTACCCCACACTGTCCCCACATAGAAATTACCCCACACTGTCCCCACATGGCAATTTCCCCACACTGCCCCCACACAATAGTTTCCCCCACACTGCCCCCACACAATAGTTTCCCCCACATAGTAATTTGCCCCCACATAGTCCCCACATAGCAATTACCCCCACACAATAGTTTCCCCCACACTACCCCCAGATAGAAATTTGCCCCCACATAGTAGTCCCTCCCATAATAATTTGCCCCCACACAGCAATTTGCCCCCACACAGCAATTTCCCCCACACTGCCCCATCTAGTAATTTGCCCCCACATAGTAGTCCCTCTCATAATAATTTGCCCCCACATAGTAATTTGCCCCCACATAGTATTCCCTCATAATAATTTGCCCCCACACTGCCCCATCTAGTAATTTGCCCCCACATAGTATTCCCTCCCATAATAATTTGGCCCCATACAGCCCCCACATTCCCCCCCATGTAATCGATTTATCTTCCCTAATAGGTCCTCTTGTGTCCCCCCCCAAGTAGGCAAATGAAATAAAAAAATAAAAAATGAACAAAAAATGAAAAAATAAATACTCACCTATGTCCAGGGCCAGGCGCTTGCTCGCAGAGGAAGGCGGGCGGGATGAGTCAGGCGCGTCACAGTGCTGCGTCCCGGCACAGGCGCGCGATGACGTCATCACGCACGCCTGCGACAGGATTTCACTACCGCATAGGCCTCAGGCCTACAAGGCCTGAGGCCTATGCGGTGAATGCCGGTGATCGGCGACGGGACAGGGAGCTATGCGCTCCCGTGCCCCGCCGCAGTATGTGGGCGTTCGGGTCAGCGTTGGGCCCCCCAGCGGTGCTGGGCCCGGGGCTGCCGACCCGAACGTCCCTATTGTAATCCGCCACTTTCCCCAGCAGCCATTTTCTGCAGTTTTATGGAGTTCTTAGAGAGAGAGAGAGCAGTGACATTGCTGTGCTCTGTGCTTTACATTAGTTAGTTAGTTAGCTCATATATATATATAATACAGATAGTCAGTGCAGGTTATATCCTGATATAGTGTAGCTGATAGGTTCCAGTGCAGGGTGTTAGGTAGTGTGATAGGGATTATTGTTTCTCTGCTGTCCATACATACCTGCTACAGACATAGCGCTGTGATGTCACAACAATACTTAGTGCACCAATCAGTAATATCTACTCAGACCTGATAAAATGTGAAAAATATGCGCATCATTAATTGCTGATTTGCGCAATCGCGAATATATCGGAGCACTCTATCTGCATATAAAGCTATTGTAATGTTCTGCCGTGCCAACCATTTTCTACAGTCTCAGGAAACTTCTAGCAGCTTGAAAAATGTAGCAACAGTGACCCACGCCTGTATTGCGCGCGCAATACGAGCATATTACATTGCCGATTTTTGCAATCAAGAAAATAATATATGACGAATATTCGCTTAAATATCGCGAATTCGAATATTGCCCCTGCCGCTCATCACTAATAGGTATCCCCTATCCTGTGGATAGGGGATAAGGTGTACCTACCAGAATACCCCTTTAAAGGGGTTGTTTAGAATGATAAAAACATGGCTGCTTTCTTCCAGAAACAGCTCCACCCAAGTGCATTGGCTGTGTGTGGTATTACAGCTCGTGTCCATTGGACTGAACAGGGCTGGACTGCAATACTACACACAGGCTGTGGACAGGAGTGGCACTGTTTGTGCAATGCAGCAGACATGGACAATCCCTTTAACAAAAAATCACAGATAGCTAAGATTTTTTTCTATAGACAAATTGGAAAGCTGTAATAAATATGTCATTATCCCAGACGTGAAGGCACTAACAAGGTGTGATCTAGATACCTGACCCAGGGGGCAAAACATCTGGTCCTGCGCAAGAAAAACACTTTTTCATGTTGTCGATGTTTCATCCATGGTCTTTTGCAACCAGCAGACATTTCTTGAGGCGGTTGTCACACAAAGGTTTCTTCTTCTGAGGCATTTTGTGATTTTTGCCAAATTATTTTTAGTTTAGTCAAAAGACGCCAGCAAAAGAATGTGGAGTAGATTTATCAAAACTGGTGTAAGGGAAAACTGGCTTAGTTTCCCACAGCAACCAATCAGATTCCACCTTTCATTTTTCAAAGCTCATTTGGAACATGAAAGGTAGAATCTAATTGGTTGCTATACGCCACTGAGCCATTTTTCCTTTACACTAGTTTTGATAAATCTTCCCCTATATTTTTTCCAATGCTATTTTTCCCAGAGCTCAAATACACCATTTGGGCATAAAAACCTCAAAAGTGCATCAAGAAACTAAAAACTAAAATAAAATGTTACACAAGCCGGCGTCTTTCCATTTTTGTTTTTTTACTCTCTGCCTTCCCAAAGCCATACATGTTTTATCTTTCTGTTCACATACCCATATGAGGGATTTTATTTTATTTTTTATTTTTTATTTCTTTGCGGGACAAGTTATACTTTCTTACGGAACCATTTAATGTTGCATATAATGTAGTGGAAATTAAAAAGAAAATTAAATTCTGGCACGGTTTTACAAGTTTTGTTTTTGCGGGGTAAAACTGACCTGCACCCTTCATTCTCTGGGCCAGTATGATTACAATGAGACCATATGTGTATAGTTTTTCTTGTATTTTAATACTGAAAAAAATAAATGTGTTTTTCTTGCCATACAGTTGCAAGAAAAAGTATGTGAACCAGAATGATATGGATTTCTGCACAAATTGGTCATAAAATGTGATCTGATCTTCATCTGAGTCACAACAATAGACAATCACAGTCTGCTTAACCTAATAACACACAAAGAATTAAATGTTACCATGTTTTTATTGAACACACCATGTCAACATTCACAGTGCAGGTGGAAAACGTATGTGAACCCCTAGACTGATGACATCTCCAAGAGCTAATTGGAGTGAAGTGTCAGCCAACTGGAGTCCAATCAATAAGATGAGATTGGAGGTGTTGGTTACAGCTGCCCTGCCCTATAAAAAACATACACCAGTTCTGGGTTTGCTTTCCACAAGAAGCATTGCCTGATGTGAATGATGCCTCGCACAAAAGAGCTCTCAGAAGACCTGCGATTAAGAATTGTTGACTTGCATAAAGCTGGAAAGGGTTGTAAAAGTATCTCCAAAAGCCTTGCTGTTCGTCAGTCCATGGTAAGACAAATTGTCTATAAATAGAGAAAGTTCAGCACTGCTGCTACTCTCCCTAGGAGTGGCCGTCCTGTAAAGATGACTGTAAGAGCACAGCGCAGACTGCTCAATGAGGTGAAGAAGAATCCTAGAGTGTCAGCTAAAGACTTACAAAAGTCTCTGGCATATGCTAACATCTCTGTTAGCGAATCTACGATACGTAAAACACTAAACAAGAATGGATTTCATGGGAGGATACCACAGAGGAAGCCACTGCTCTCCAAAAAAAAACATTGCTGCACGTTTACAGTTTGCACAAGAGCACCTGGATGTTCCACAGCAGTACTGGCAAAATATTCTGTGGACAGATGAAACCAAAGTTGAGTTGTTTGGAAGAAACACACATCACTATGTGTGGAGAAAAAGAGGCACAGCACACCAACATCAAAACCTCATCCGAACTGTGAAGTATGGTGGTGGGGGCATCATGGTTTGGGGCTGCTTTGCTGCGTCAGGGCCTGGACGGATTGCTATCATTGAAGGAAAAATGAATTTTGCAGGAGAACTTAAGGATATCTGTCCACCAGCTGAAGCTCAACAGAAGATGGGTGTTGCAACAGGACAACGACCCAAAGCATAGAAGTAAATAAACAACAGAATGGCTTAAAAGAAAAGAAAAGAAGAAAATACGCCTTCTGGAGTGACCTAGTCAGAGTCCTGACCTCAACCTGATTGAGATGCTATGGCATGACCTCAAGAAAGCGATTCACACCAGACATCTCAAGAATATTGCTGAACTGAAACAGTTCTGTAAAGAGGAATGGTCAAGAATTACTCCTGACCGTTCTGCAACTACAGGAAACGTTTGGTTGAAGTTATTGCTGCCAAAGGAGGTTCAACCAGTTATTAAATCCAAAGGTTCACATACGTTTTCCACCTGCACTGTAAATGTTTACATGGTGTGTTCAATAAAAACATGTTAACATTTAATTCTTTGTGTGTTATTAGTTTAAGCAGACTGTGATTGTCTATTGTTGTGACTCAGATGAAGATCAGATCACATTTTATGACCAATTTGTGCAGAAATCCATATCATTCCAAAGGGTTCACATACTTTTTCTTGCAACTGTATTTTGATCCCCATAACTTTTTATATCTGTGTCTATGGAACTGTGCAATGACTAATTTTTTGATGGGCGATCTGTACTATTGAACCAAATTGAATTGGTAATTTTAAATATTTTTCATTTATGCCGTTTGCTGTATGGGATAAATATTTTAATATTTTAATAATACAAAAATAAAAATACTGGGCACTCTCACTCTATGTGAAACCATATTATTTATTGACACAAAAACAATGACATATAATATTCTATATTTGTATTAAGACGTACTATAATCAAAAACTGGAGATATTTAAAATACTAAAAATGCTAAAAATGTAACTTAATACACAATTAATATCACATATGACAATATAAATCTTCTGAGGTATAATAAAATAAGGCTCCGTATAAGCTAATATACCATCCATTTGAGTGCTACTTTGTACAAACCGGATTCCAAAAAAGTTGGGACACTATACAAATCGTAAATAAAAACTGAATGCAATGATGTGGAGATGCCAACTTCTAATATTTTATTCAGAATAGAACATAAATCACGGAACAAAAGTTTAAACTGAGAAAATGTACCATTTTAAGGGAAAAATATGTTGAATCTGAATTTCATGGTGTCAACAAATCCCCAAAAAGTTGGGACAAGGCCATTTTCACCACTGTGTGGCATCTCCCCTTCTTCTTACAACACTCAACAGACGTCTGGGGACCGAGGAGACCAGTTTCTCAAGTTTAGAAATAGGAATGCTCTCCCATTCTTGTCTAATACAGGCCTCTAACTGTTCAATCGTCTTGGGCCTTCTTTGTTGCACCTTCCTCTTTATGATGCGCCAAATGTTCTCTATAGGTGAAAGATCTGGACTGCAGACTGGCCATTTCAGTCCCCGGATCCTTCTCCTACGCAGCCATGATGTTGTGCTTGATGCAGAATGTGGTCTGGCATTATCTTGTTGAAAAATGCAGGGTCTTCCCTGAAAGAGATGACGTCTGGAAGGGAGCAGATGTTGTTCTAGAACCTGAATATATTTTTCTGCATTGATGGTGCCTTTCCAGACATGCAAGCTGCCCATGCCACACGCACTCATGCAACCCCATATTATCAGAGATGCAGGCTTCTGAACTGAGCGTTGATAACAACTTGGGTTGTCCTTGTCCTCTTTCGTCCGGATGACATGGCGTCCCAGATTTCCAAAAAGAACTTCGAATCGTGACTCGTCTGACCACAGAACAGTCTTCCATTTTGCCACACTCCATTTTAAATGATCCCTGGCCCAGTGAAAATGACTGAGCTTGTGGATCTTGCTTAGAAATGGCTTCTTCTTTGCACTGTAGAGTTTCGGCTGGCAACGGCGGATGGCACGGTGGATTGTGTTCACTGACAATGGTTTCTGGAAGTATTCCTGAGCCCATTCTGTGATTTCCTTTACAGTAGCATTCCTGTTTGTGGTGCAGTGTCGTTTAAGGGCCCGGAGATCACGGGCATCCAGTATGGTTTTACGGCCTTGACCCTTACGCACAGAGATTGTTCCAGATTCTCTGAATCTTCAGATGATGTTATGCACAGTTGATGATAATAGATGCAAAGTCTTTGCAATTTTTCGCTGGGTAACACCTTTCTGATATTGCTCCACTATCTTTCTGCGCAACATTGTGGGAATTGGTGATCCTCTACCCATCTTGGCTTCTGAGAGACACTGCCACTCTGAGAAGCTCTTTTTATACCCAATCATGTTGCCACTTGACCTAATTAGTGTAAATTGGTCTTCCAGCTCTTCGTTATGCTCAAATTTACTTTTTCCAGCCTCTTATTGCTACTTGTCCCAACTTTTTGAAGATTTGTTGACACCGTGAAAATTTGAATCAACGTATTTTTCCTTTAAAATGATACATTTACTCGGATTAAACGTTTGATCTGTCATCTACGTTCTATTACAAATAAAATATTGACATTTGCCATCTCCACATCATTGCATTCAGTTTTTATTCACAATTTGTATAGTGTCCCAACTTTTTGGGAATCCGGTTTGTAACTTATTAGTGTCCTCTGTGGATCCTATACATCTCAGAGTTCACGTCCCCTCTGAAATGCAGTGGTAATACAGTCTTATATACTGAGTCCCAGTGAGTGTTTTAAGCGGCGTCCCGCTATACTCGCTGAGCAGCGGCGTCCCACTGAGTTCTTTCTATCGTCAGCTTTCCTCTGCTCATGCTGCGTTTCAATGTACTGCTGTAGTGAAAACTTGAGTAGATGCCTCTGCCGTCACCCTCGGTCGCTCTAGATGCCGCTACGTTATCACTAGGAACCGGTGTCTTACGAGCCTCTATTCACCTTCTCCCACGCCAGTATTAGTTTGCACTTGCAAGATCTCTTGTGTCCTCGTGCTACGCTTTTCACATAGAGTGAGAGTGCCCAGTATTTTTACTTTTGACTTTTAACCCTTCAGAGGAGGGGCGAATCCTCTTTACTGTGAGCACCTCCACCTGGATTTTATCACTCCTGTGCGTCATATACTACTTTATATTTTAATAATACAGCCTCAGATTTTTTTATTGTTTATTTTCTTTTTAAGTCATCGTAGGTGACTATAAGGCTACATGCACACAACTGTTCCGTTTTTGGCGGTCCGCAAACTGCGGATCCGCAAAATACGGAAGCCGCCTGTGTGCCTTCCGCAATTTGCGGAACGGAACAGGCAGCCCATTGTAGAAATTCCTATTCTTGTTCGCAAAATGGACAAGAATAGGACATGCTATATTTTTTTGAGTGGCCACGGAACGGAGCAACGGATGCGGACAGCACACGGAGTGCTGTCCTCATCTTTTGTGGCCTCATTGAAGTGAATGGGTCTGCACCCGAGCCGCAAAAATTGCGGCTCGGATGCAGACCAGAACTACGGTCGTGTGCATGAGGCCTTTCAAACAATCATTAGATTGTCAATTGTATGTCGTAATGGTATTTTAACCATTACAGAATACAGCTTTTAATATATTCCAATGCAGTGCTGCCAACTGCGGGTCTGTACTGGAATGTACCGACTCCGGCTCATCACAGCAAGCTTCCTCGATCTCAGCCGGCGGAGGCCTGTTACCACCACAGAAGCTCCTGCATTTTCACAGCTCAGATGCCGTGATTGCCTTTGACCATAGCATCTGAGGAGGTTAAGTGTCTACGATCGCCGTTATCGACAATCGTAGACATTAGCCCCTGGTGTCTGCTGTGTAAAACAGCAGAAACCCAGCAACTATGGCTCTGCTGCACTAGAGAGTGGGCGCCATATTTAAAGACTGGACTTCTGCCGTGTATGTATGGCAAAAATGTCCTGTAGAGGTTAAAACACACTAATCCACAGACAGTAAGCTCCACTGTCTGTCTAATAGCTGCCCAGACAACTGTATCGAAAAGGAAAGTGTCATCAGAAAATAACCTATTGCTTTTATATATATATATATATATATATATATATATTATGTATAGATAACACAGATTCTTCCATTCCCAATAGGTGATATATTCTCTGCTCACCCATTTGTCTGCTTCTTTCTTTGGCCACCAGGTCTGCTCTGTCCTTCCATGCCGTCTGAGGCTTGGTTGCCGGCAAGGTCCCTCTGCCCGTAGGTTGTATGCTCTCTCCAGCTCTTAAAGGGATTCTGTCACCTCTCATAACACAAATTCAGATTTTAAACCAGTCATGCTCCACAGATTACCTTGAATCGGCTTTGCTGTTCTATACTGTAATCCGTCCAAAATCTGAATTTGTGTTATGAGAGGTGACAGAATCCCTTTAAAGAGACAGTGTTTAAGTCCTAATTCACACCAGCCAATGGCTGGCGTAATTAAGGTATCTTCCCATGTGGAAAGGTGCCTGGGAAATAAGTGTTGTAGCATCCTAATATCCTGCTAGGTGTGATATTCTGTTGTCTGCCCGTGTACTGACTTTCTGTCCGTTTCCTGTATTGTGACCCTTCATAATGACCTATCACTGCACACCTGAACATTGGACCGTTTCCCATGCTGCCCTGACCTCGGTCTGCCCCTGACTACAATTTTGCCTGATCCATCGGTGCCTTGTACCAGTGTCTCTCTGGGTCGGCTCTCAGTCGTACAGTGATTACTCCAGGAGGTGGTGGCCTGGTGTTTTCCCCGCAGTAAAGTCCAGATCCCTGTACAATGGTTACAGGGTTTATACCAGATGACGCTAATATGAAAGTAACCTTTAACAACAGGTAATTTTCTGATGACACAGTTCTTTGAAGCTTTTAATACAAACCATTCGGTCAGTAAGACATTTTGCTGTGACTCACATAGATGTATTCTGTAATATTCTCATAGGTGTAATATAAGTTCATTATAAGGCATATGAGTCCTCCCGCTATCCGGCTGTGCTGCTTGTGATTTCTGCCCTTAGGACATATCTTCAAGTAATGTGCAAGTAAAGTCGCTGATCACAGCTGACCTCACTACTGATCACTAGTCTTGGAATGTAAGAATACAGAGTGTACGGTATATGTATAAGAAGCCTGTGGCACTGCATGAGCGCTGCGGCCTCATTCCCAGCATGCCTGCACAGCCTACAGCTATAAGAGCATGCTGGGAGTTGTAGTTTTGCAACAGCTGGAGGGCCGCAGGTTGAGCATCCCTCTCCTAGACCATATGATGTCACATTCATTGGTCACATTATGACTCGTGTTGAGCAAAGTGGACTTCGATCTGAATTTCAGGGAAAATTCCAAAGCCGAATTTCCTCGTGCTTCGTGGGAGCGAATCGATTTTCCCTGAATGACAGTACAAAAATAATACTTACCTCATCGATTTGATAGCGACATGCTCGCCGCCGTCATCTTGATTGGAGATCTTGAACGAAATGACATCATCACGGGCTGCGCAAGACTTTTCTCTAGATCTTCAATCAACATGGCGGCGGACGGCTTGTCGCGATCAAACTGATGAGGTATGTATGATTTAATTTATCATTTTTTAACATTTATTACTGTCAGATGCTGCGATCAGCTATGAATGCGGCGTCTAAGGGGTATAATGACGGGGAGAGGCGCAATCACCGCTGTCCGGAAAGGTGACAGCTCCCCTTTAACTTGGAGAGATTTTAAGGAGATTATAATAAAATTTGTGCAAAATTCATCACAGTGCATCATGAGAGATGCGTTACCAGTAGTGACTGGTGACTTCAGCCAGTTGGTTTGTGTCTTTTGTGTCTTTGTTACGTTTTCTCATAGGAGAAAAACAAATCTGATTTAATTCCATTTACGTCCAGTATAATTCAAGTATTTCTTACCCAGTGGATCGTAAACTCTTGCTCCCTGCTCCTCCTGTTTGAGTTCATTGGCTTGTCACTATGTTATGACTGATTCTGGTGGCACGTCCTGTCTGAATTGTGGACCACTGAAGACCGTTGGTGGTGTGAAAATATAGATTGCTATATATGTTTTTATTTTAATATATAGTCATATAATAACTATAGGGATGAATGAAATGTGTGTCTTTCATGCTTTTCTAAGAAGAAAAAATTTAACAAAAGATGAAATTTATTGTAAACAGGAAGGAGAAATCGGAATATTACAATGCACCATGTGTCTAATAGAGTAGAGGCTGCGTTCCTGCCAGGAGAGAGGAAAACCTGGAAAATTGGTGCAAAGGGACATATAAAAGACAATATTGAGCTGAGAAAATGAGAATCCTCCACAGCAGTGGCCAAGTGTCTAGGAAAACACAGTTGCTGTGATACAGGGACTCCCCCTGAGGGGGAGATACAGAGACATATTGTGCCCCCCCCCCCCTCCCCTTCCCCAAACACAGGGGCAGGGAGGGTCCTGCTTCCTCTTACCTCATATCATCTCCCCCTGACTTCCCAACACAAGAGGAGGGGGAGAGAAAGGGTGAGCAAGCCTGGAAAACAAAAGGAGGGCAGGCAGCTGCTCAAACTTCCTGAGAAAAGGAAAGAGGACTAAGGAGAAGAGACAAGTCACACTGAGAATAAGGGTCTGAAGAACAATGAACCAAGAGAGTCTCCTCCACTGATAAGAGAGGCATTGATCCTAGAGGGGCTGATAGAGGGAAGGTGGGAGTGGGAGGGGTGTCACAGAGCTCTGGATACAAAGGACAAGCAGAAAAAGGAGATTAGGAACACCACAGACTGAGCCAGCATGTCCACATCACTCCTGAGGAGAGACTCCAGCAAGAAGAACCTACAGAATCTACTGAAGTGAGTAAATCTGGCCGTAGATGTGACTATGGTACTTATGCTCTTATGGTACACCCAACTGCATCGTCTATGGTGCCGGTCTGATTTACAACTGCATTGTCTATAGTACCAGTCAAATCTACCAACTGCATTGTCTATAGTACCAGTCAAATCTACCAACTGCATTGTTTATTGCACTCATCCAATCTATAACTGCATTGTCTATGGAACCAGTGTAATCTATAACTGCATCGTCTATGGTTAGTCCAATATATAACTGCATCGTCTATGGAACCAGTGTAATCTATAACTGCATCGTCTATGGTTAGTCCAATCTATAACTGCGTCGTCTATGGTACCAGTGTAATCTATAACTGCATCGTCTATGGTTAGTCCAATCTATAACTGCGTCGTCTATGGTACCAGTGTAATCTATAACTGCATTGTCTATGGTACCAGTGTAATCTATAACTGCATTGTCTATGGTACCAGTGTAATCTATAACTGCGTCGTCTATGGTACCAGTGTAATCTATAACTGCATTGTCTATGGTTAGTCCAATCTATAACTGCATCGTCTATGGAACTAGTATAATCTGTAACTGCGTCGTCTATGGTACCAGTGTAATCTATAACTACATTGTCTATGGTACCAGTGTAATCTATAACTGCATCGTCTATGGTACCAGTGTAATCTAAAACTGCATCGTCTATGGTACCAGTGTGATCTATAACTGCATCGTCTATGGTACCAGTGTAATCTATAACTGCATTGTCTATGGTACCAGTCCAATCTATAACTGCATTGTCTATGGTACCAGTGTAATCTATAACTGCATTGTCTATGGTACCAGTGTAATCTAAAACTGCATCGTCTATGGTACCAGTGTAATCTATAACTGCATCGTCTATGGTACCAGTGTGATCTATAACTGCGTCGTCTATGGTACCAGTGTAATCTATAACTGCATCGTCTATGGTACCAGTGTAATCTATAACTGCATTGTCTATGGAACTAGTGTAATCTAGAACTGCATCGTCTATGGTACTAGTGTAATCTATAACTGCATCGTCTATGGTACCAGTGTAATCTATAACTGCATTGTCTATGGTACCAGTGTAATCTATAACTGCATCGTCTATGGTACCAGTGTAATCTAAAACTGCATCGTCTATGGTACCAGTGTAATCTAGAACTGCATCGTCTATGGTACCAGTGTAATCTATAACTGCATTGTCTATGGTACCAGTCCAATCTATAACTGCATTGTCTATGGTACCAGTGTAATCTATAACTGCATTGTCTATGGTACCAGTGTAATCTAAAACTGCATCGTCTATGGTACCAGTGTAATCTATAACTGCGTAGTCTATGGTACCAGTGTAATCTATAACTGCATCGTCTATGGTACCAGTGTAATCTATAACTGCATCGTCTATGGTACCAGTGTAATCTAGAACTGCATTGTCTATGGTACCAGTGTAATCTATAACTGCATCGTCTATGGTACCAGTGTAATCTATAACTGCATTGTCTATGTTACCAGTGTAATCTAGAATTGCATTGTCTATGGAACCTTTTGATAATGTCTCTAATACTTCATAATGATGATAATTATGCAGTCGTTACAGTTGATTACCTGTAAAGCACGTTGATTCTAATGGTTGAGTATTTTCAATAGACAACTGTGGATATATTAAACTGTTCACAATCAATGGGACAGTCAATTATTTGGAAACCATTCTGTGCTCGTCAATAAGACTATCCGATTGGATCTAGTTATTATTGAAAAGAAGCTAAACTGTAAAATCTGATGGGCGGGTAGAAAAGGCTTCAGGTAATGGAGAAAAGGACAATGCTCCCGGAGTAACATAGCCTAACAGTGCAGTGTGCCTTTGTATTTAATGAAGTGGCCGCCGTTCATTCACAGCAGGGGTAGAATGAATGAGCAGAGAAGGAATTCAGTTGTGAGCTTGGGAAACAACATGTTGTCGGAGATAATGAGGAAATGCAAGGAAGGAAGAATACAAGTGTGGGGACGTGAGGAGGATGTAAAGGAATTTGAAGTGGTGGTCATGTGTTATTGTCTGGACCTATAGGTACTTAGTTTTATATATATATACAGTGTCGGACTGGGGTACCTAGGGCCCACCAGTAAAGTTTATTTTGAGGGCCCACCGTACCATACATTCGAATATAATAAATAATTTAACACGTTTTTTATATGAATTTATAGGCTGGTTGAGGTGCTGTACATTGAATATATGTATGTAGCACAGTAAATCTAATGTGTTATGTGCCACTTGTGCAGGGGGTGGGAGACTCGGGGCCCACCTTGCTCAGGGGCCCACCGGGGGATTCCCCTGTACCCCTGTGGGCCAGTCCGAGCCTGTATATATATATATATGGCAAAGGATACCAGGTTTATCGGGTGGGGCGAGTTGTAATAAATTGGTTGTGGGATGAAGGAAGACCGTTTCAGATGATGTCAGGTTTCTAGCAGTCAAGCCATACCAGAGATGGACTTGTAGACCATGTACCGTGCCATGAAATGAATGGTACTTTAATAATAAATGTAATAATAAATAATAATCTATGATACATCACCATGTGTTATATCTACAATGTGCCCTTGATTTAGGAACTCATGATTGATGGCCAGGGAGAGATGGAGTTACACTACATGGTTTGTTTAGACAGCCATCATCTCTTTTGTCAACCCTCTAAGATATCAATGATAAATGTGCTAGAGACATCAGTGATCTGCTCAGCACTGCACCCTATAATTAGTGTACTTGGAGTGATCAACTCTTCAGTCCAGTGGATCTAAATAATTAATTATTTATCACGGAACCACTGCTCCCAACGCCTCCTAACAGTTAGGTCTGAGCGGCCTAGATGACGGGCAATTTGTTGAAATGACCATCCTTCTTCTCTCAGTCCAATGATGCATTCCCTCTCAAAGTCTGTCAACTGGGAAAAATGTCTTTGAGTGTGTCGTAGCAGTCAACGATCTCTTACCAATAGGTACATTACCCAAAAGTCGCCTCTGAGAGATTTTTTCATAAGGCAGTGGGGGGAAGCACTATTACGCCCTCTTGTGGCAAAACCCAGTTTTTAATCAGACCACACCTGTAATCTTAAATCATATGTCTGAGACATAACTGCATGTCAAGTTTTGCAGTAATCCGACATAATACATTGCTGCTAACGGCAGTAAACATTTTTGAAGCATAAACCAATAGAGTTGAGCTTTGCAGCCGGTACTTCTCAAGTCAGCTTGTTTATTTGGGATTCAGGCCAATGGACAATACTGTGTGATATGGGTGGGGTGTCATCTGGATGATCGGTTCTTCACAAACAGGCGAACTGTCTTGTAGTGTCTACGGTCTATAAATGTGAACTACTTTTCTATTCTATAAGGAAACTTTTTGTAATGTAGTCACCCTGTTGTGAAAGTTAAAGGGAAACTCCAGCAAAAATGATGACTGACCTGTCTCCTCAACAAGATGATTGAAGACTGGGTGGGTTGGCTCTCAGAAGAGCTGTGTTCTTCTTGCCCATGTGCATCATAAACCTCTTGGGGCCTCTAGAGATTCACAACCAGACCTCGTTGATTTGGCTTATTTGTAGCATTAGACCCTAGGCCCGTGGAGGACCTTCTAGTCTTCTGCTGGGCCAGTCCAACCCTCTGATTATTGTACAATAGCATAACATCCAATTATTTGGCATTGCTCTGGCTGGGGTCTGTGGTGGTGAAGAAGATGGGTCAGATGGTGATGGGTCAAATGGTGAAGGGTCAGTCCTGCCCTTTAGCCTTCATCTTTGTATGAGATTCTATAGGCTGAAATCCATTCAACCCGTCTCAGTTGACGAAGCCGCAGTTTACCATCCTACCTCCCTTACGGCTACAGGAATCATTAGGCATGTCTTTCACTAAGCCTTGTAGATTAACACATACTTTACAAATACGATGCCAACTTTTTTGTAAAACGAGGAAGGTTATCCGCTGGCAAGAATCCATCAGCAAGAGCAGTAATCTACCAAAATGAAACAATGGGAATTGTAATAATATAATAATGTAGCAGAGCTCATTTTGCTTTTAATTCTTTGTTGATGACTCAGAAACAGAATAAAGTTCTCCTACTGTAGATACTACATTGTAATATTGTCAGCAGTAAACCTTCTGCATCGTGCACAGCCAGCTCTGCTACATCTACAGTATACACAATATCTGGCTATGAAGGCTATATTCCCATTAGAGACATATCTCATGATGATATCATTATGGGGGCGTATTGTAAACCACCCCTGGTGTTATGGTCGGAGGTCAGCAGGATGCAGAAGCATGTGAAGACAGATGTGCACAATGCCAGAAGTCGCACATTCCTGGGAGTGGATAGGGCGTGGTACGGACACATCTAATGTCACTGCTGTCCAACTGCCAATCTCAATTCTCTATTTCCAAGCCTAGCGTTGGGATCTTAAGGTCAAAGTTAAGGGAGGTGGCCCGTTTAGGATCTTTAGCTCACTGTATTTCACATTTTGCTTTCACAGTCTATGTAAAGGATCCGGTTATTTGAGCCCCGTTTCACCCTTTCACATATGTAGTATTTTTGCACAGGGACACTTACCTAATGGTATATATTCCAGGACTGACCAGCACATCAGTTACAGGGGAAGTAACAAAACTTATAGTAGAAATAAAATTGATACCTTTGAGTCCTCAGTGGTTCTATCTCATGGTTATTGAATGAATATTGACTGGGCAATTTTTGGATTATTTTTCATTGTGTTGTTAATTTTGTGCTTCAGATTGACCTCCCAGTGGAGTGTGGAAGACGAAGAGGAGGCGGCAAGGGAGCGGCGTAGAAGAGAGCGGCAGCAGCATTACCAGCTGGGCGGTGAAGGGCAGTCCCCTGAGGATGGAAATGAAGAGACCTGCTCTCCGTCAGATGAGCAGTAAGTTCAATCCATATTTCTCTGGCATCTTTAGACTCTTAGGCCTCTTTAACACGGGCGTCGCATGTGAGGGCCGGATAAGATGCAGGTGCGTCGCGGGAAAAGGCATGATTTTTCCGCGCGAGTGCAAAGCGTTTTAATGCATTTTGCACGCGCGTGAGAAAAATCGGCATGTTTGGTACCCGAACCCGGACTTCTTCACAGAAATTCGGGTTTGGGTTAGGTGTTGTGTAGATTTTATTATTTTCCCTTATAACATGGTTATAAGGGAAAATAATAGCATTTTTAATACAGAATGCTTAGTAAAATGTCCATTGAGGGGTTAAAAATAATAAACAAATTTAACTCACCCCATCCACTTGGTCGTGTTTCGGATCTCCTCTTCTTTCTTCAGTACTCGGCAAAAGGACCTTTGATGATGTCACTGCGCTCATCACATGGTCCATCACCATGGTGATGGACCATGTGATGAGCGCAGTGACGTCATCAAAGGTCCTTTTCTCCCAGGTCATCAAAGAAGAAGAAAGAAGACAAGCCGGGCAGTGCAAACAAGTGGATGAGGTGAGTTTAATTAATTAATTTTATTTTTTAACCCCTCCATTCCTAATTTACTAAACATTCTGTATTAAGAATGCTATTATTTTCCCTTATAACCATGTTATAAGGGAAAATAATAATGATCAGGCCCCCATCCCGATCGTCTCCTAGCAACCATGCGTGAAAATCGCACCGCACTTGCTTGCAGATGCTTGTGATTTTCATGCAGCCCCATTCACTTCTATAGGGCCTGGATTGCGTGAAAAACGCAGAATATAGAGCATGCTGCGATTTTCACGCAATGCACAAGTGATGCGGGAAAATCACCGCTCATGTGCACAGCCCTATAGAAAAAAATGGGTCCGGATTCAGTGCAGGTGCAATGCGTTCACCTCACGCATTGCATCCGAACAGAAAGCCTTAGGCTTAATTTACATGTCGGTGTCAGCGATAATATATGGTGGACAATATACGGTACTAGACATTTCCATTCGTAAGGAAAGAGTCCAGGACCTTAGCTCTATAGGGATTTTCAGCAGGGATCCTGAAAATGGCAATATCATGGTTCCCATCATAGTCCACCACCCCCCTCACCAACAACCTGACCCACCAAGCCCAACCAGAAATGATGCAAAAAAACTCTCATAAACTACCGCTTTTATCGTAAATTTGTTCAAAAACTTTCCCACACCTTTTGCAATTGCTGCTGCCCTTTAACAGAACTGTTGACATCTATGCCTGACACTGAACCCCTTCAATCCCTGATATAAAAACACAGCATGAAAGGGGGATCTCAGTGCAAACTAATTATTTTAGCTTCTAAGGCTACTTCCACATGTGCGGCATAGCCTTCCGGCAGGCTGTTCCGGCTTAGGCTACGACCACACAACATGGTTGTGATCCGGTCAGGTTGTGGCCATACTGTGGTCAAGAACTGCGTTACCAATTTGCCCACAGCTGCCTTTCATTTAACCAATGAAGACTGCACTATTGGGTCAATCTTCTTTGTTAATGGCCATGCGGCAACTTCAATACCGTCAACAATGTAGATGGACTAAACAGTGCAGTCTTCATTAGTTAAATAAAAGGCAGCTGCGGGCAAATTGGCTGAGTGGTTCTTGACAATCCGACCGGATCACGACTGTTCCTCGTGGTCGTACCCTTAGAATGCCATTAATTGGTTGGACAAAAACCACTACGGGTTGAGACCGGGTCTCCGCCAGACACCATTATAGTTAATGGGGCTGCCAGGCATTCCAGTAGCAACTGGCAATGCCAGATCCAGAGAACTCGGCAGCCTACTGGAATGTGAAAGTAGTACATTGTGACTGCATTAATTCCCATGCACTGAGCTCCCCCTAGTGGACCTTCAATGGACTGCTATGGGGCTGGGGCCTGGGGGGCCCAGCGCTCACCTTCTTTAATTCCTGATGTGAAAACATTGCATTTTCCTGCAGCTGCCACTAGGGAGCTCAGTGCAAACACATTATTACATCTTCTAATTCAGTCAATTGTAACAGAATTAATTCCTGTCCACTGTGCTCCCCCTAGAGTTACTGCAGAAGCTTTGTAAGAGGAAGCAGAAGATTTATCAATGTATTTATGCCAGTTTTCTGGTGTGAAATACAGTGAGAATTAAGGAGGTCAGAATGAGCGCCATATTTATGAAGCACCTGTTCAACTTTTTCTGACATAGAAGTCGGATAAAGTGGGTGAGGCCAGGTGTGACTTTATTCTACTTAAAGGGGTAATCTGAGAAAATATATTGATTACTTATCCTAAGGATCTGCGGGTGGTCTGATACCCGGGACCCCTGCTTGATCAGCTGTTAGAAGAGGCTAGGCGCTCCATAAGTGCTGCGGCCTCTTCCTAGGCCATGTAACATCACCGTACATCGGTCACGTGGCCTAATTGCAGCTCAGCCCCATTCAAGTCAATGTGGCTGAGCTGCAATACCAAACACAGCCACTATATGATGTACAGCACTATGTATGGAAAGCTGTCAGGAGCCCGCAGTGTTCACTGGTGAGCTCATCGGCAGCTGATCTGCAGGGGAGCCGGGACTGGGACCCCCACCGATGTGATAATGATGACCTATCTTGAGGATAGGTCATCATTATCTTTTCCTTAACAGGGTCCATAGACCCTACAGGGAAATTTTCCAGTGGGCTGATGCCCAGGGGGCCACCCAAGCCCTCCCCACGACCGCTGGCCAGGTACATAATATCTGATGCTCTCAGCGTTAATTAATGCTAGGAGCATCAGGTACTTATGCACCTGGCTGGCAGCCGCAGGAGCCCTCCTGAATTCAACTGTATCACTTTCCTCACTATGGTGATAGGGCAGTATTTTATGCTACACTGTGGTGTCTAGTTTTGCTGGGGGCGGTATTTTGTGCTACACTATGGTATTGCTGGCCCCACCTACTTCTGTAGTCCCTGCCTACTTGTGACTTGTTTTGGCACTGCCTACTTGTGTTGCCCCATCTTCTGTCGATTTGGACTCACCTACAACATGGGGCCACTTGTTTTTTTTCCAGGGCAACTTTAAAGGGGTTATCCGAAGTCTAAAAGAACCCCCCTCCCCCCCCCCCCCCCCAATGCCCGGGCCCCTCGTATACTTTAGTTTACTTTATACTTACCTGCTCCTGGGCAACCGATCCCTGCACAGCCGTCGCTGCAGCTAGGAAGGCTCACCCCGTCGGTCATGGCCTGCTATGTGGGAAATATAGAATGCATACAGTGCAATACAATAATTTTTTAAACCTTTTTCATGTTTTTGGTCATTTTTTTGGTTGCATTTTTTCATAGGACTGTAAAAATGCATGGGAAAAATAAATACATAAATATGTGAATAAAAAAAAACACCTTGGGGTGAAACCATGACAAACATATTGATGGTCTATGAGGCATCTATCCCTAGACTTCTGCTGCTATTGCAGGAAACAATCCTCTACTTGATGGAGAAACCTTCCTTTCTCTTGATCTAGTAAATGCCTCTTGTTATACAAGTCTGGGTAATGAGACGGTTAGACAGATTTCTGCATTGATTTTTTTTATAATCACGCATAGTAATTAGGTCACCTCCAAACTACTGTAGGTTTTCTCTAATAAACCCAATATGGAAAATGAACCCAAGATTTAGAAATAATTGGTTTTCTCCTGAAGTCCAGATGGAGTCCATGTATGCTACAGAGAACCCCATTGCTTTATTTTAATTTTTGGGCCCCCACTAATATAAGAAAATGATTTTAGGAGTTCATTCTGATGTAATGAAGACCATCTAATACTACTTACGTAATTATTAGCATGCTCAAGTATACAATAGGGATAGTCTTCCTTCAGAGCCATGAAAAGTTCATGACATCTCAAATGTTTGCATCCAGCTTCTTTCACATGACTATGTTCACACATCCTTACACCATGACGTTGCCCAGTCACATACAGCCCTGTATTCAGTAGACTGAGTAGACAGGACATTGCCTCCTACAAGATCTTCAGATAATTCAAATAATTGTGCCATGAACATTTCTGTGGCTTATGAACAGAATTCCAGGAACAAATGCAATAATATATAATAATTATATTTAACCTAGGGCCTTAGGCATCCAAAACAAGGAGGCGTAACGTGGACAAACAAAGTCCCTGTGGCTCCTTACTATGGAGATGTGGGCATTCTATGTGCCACCTTGTGGTGGTCCATATGGTGTCGTAGTGGCGTTATCCTCCACTAGAAAAAAGGTCTTGTTGGGACAATGAAAGTTCTGCTCCTACCAAAGTAGATGCCATTTGGTCCTCCATACCTTGCCTGGAACTATATACTAATTTTGACAGGTTATATGATGCCTTGTAGAAAAAATTAACAGTTACCAGATTAATGTCAGAGATTGGTCAATTGCATATAGTGCAGGTAGTTTCAAGAGGTCTACATGTATAGTATATGCTGGGATCATTGGGCGAGGGTGACAGTGGAGGTTGGGGTGTCATAAAGGCAATATTCCCCTATTCCTGTTATAAAATAGGCACTTATACCCAGAGAGGAGCACCTTGAGATGAGTCAGCATGCCACCTTCTCTTCCCTCAACTAGCCCAGGATTATCAGTAATCCTAAAAGCCAAAACGCTGTCTAAATATGAAGCACAAGGTATTCATTGACACAATTACTTTATTATGCCCTTGATATTTTTCTTTAGCATGGGGCTAAAGCCAGCTGGAACCTGGGAAACAGAAGAAGATGAAGGATTTAGTGACTGGTCACAGAAGTTGGTGCAGATGAAACAGAAGGGAGCAGCTCAAGCCACAGAAGAAAGAGTGGAATTCAAACAAATGGAAGGAGAACCAAATGGAGACGTAGGAACTACAGAGGAAGAAGCTGGAGGTCCACAGCCAAATGTGGAAGAGGAGGAAGATGAAGGGACATCTCGCTATGAAGCAGTTGAGGTATTTCTGCTAACTTCATTGCATGTTTAGTAGAGGACTAAATCATTTTTACATTTGCCACATTGTTATTACCTTACTCTGTTGCATTTATACTAAGTTAGGGGTCTAATAGCATTGACCGAAAGGTCTCCCAAACAATCTCAAGGAGAAACATGCAAAGAGAGGAGAGCAACCTTAGGCAGGACTGTTGGGTGAGTGGATGATGCCCTAAAGTGTAAAGGCATAATGGTGTGTTATTACATGACAAAGCGTTATTTCAACCCCAAAACATGTTGTATTCACACCAATAAAGGTTTGTTTCAATATCTGTGGAGTCTTGTGTCCCAGCAGCAACTCGTACAGCCTGGACCTTTTTCTGGCTTTCTCCTGAAACACTGTTAAGGGGCACACTCTGATTAAAAGAAGTACTCCAGCAATTTGGCTATATAGTGCAGCATAGCACACTTTTTGTATACCTGTTGTAGTTGATGTGCCATATGTGGTCCTGTTGCTTCGTTGGTTCCTTCTTCCACTATGATATGCTTCTTTTAGTGCAGCCTACATCTCACATGATGCCTGTAACTTGCCAGGGACAGAGGGAGTGCGGTCTTAGACTCTCATCACACCGCACAGTGATAAATCAGTAATAAAGAACTTCTTTTCCTCAGAGTCTGTGTATTCCTATGTGATGCAGCTTCAGCCTGTCTCCCCTGCCTCCTCCTTGTGATCGTTTTCTCTCTGTCAGCACTTTGTACAAGCAGGAGAAAGGGGAAGCAGTGTGAAGCTGCATCTCATAGAAATACACTGGAGATTCTGCACACAGTACACACATAAAGTATGGACAGGCAGTGTGATTTGGGGCAGTTTTATAATTCCGCAGCTAATCACTGTATGGGTCCATGTACTGTATCATTGCCCTCATGGCAGAAACGATATCTTAATAAGTACTGGAGAGACATAAAGAGAAACATAGAAAGCAGGATTTGGTTAGTAGAGGAGATGAGGTTTCTGATAGCTGCCAAAAGGTATTTCATATATAACGAATGCTGTAGTTCACAGGTAGTCATCCACACAGGGGAGAGTGACTAATGTTCTACATAGTAAAGCAAGCTCTGTACTGGTAGTCAGACTGGAAGTATAGGACACTGCTGCCCATAGTGAGAAGGTTGAAAGTGTTTGGATGCAATTAAGCAGGGACGAAATAAATGCGCTGCCAGAATATTCAATGGTAAAATAGCATTATATGCTCTCCTCTGAAGAAGCAATAACGCGAAATGCGTGTTGAGGGGAAGTCACCATTTTACACTTAATCTAAGGTATGTTACAGATAGTAAGGTTCATTTGCAGTCTAACCATATGATATTATATCTTCATCATCCATTGCACAGTAAGGAAAGACTTATAATGATCTAGGGAGACTAGGCTTGGTTCAGAGGCGTTATTGAACTGCCTAGGATGTGTTATGCTAACCCCATATATCATTGCTGTCAGTAACTAACTAAAAAGAGGTAGTCGCCCATACCTTACTTTAATGAGATAGATGCGGGGCATTAAAAGATTCTTGGTACCTTTATACTATCATGCCATTATGGTTCTGTGATTAAATATGTACTATGGCGCTATATGTTTGAATCCCTACTGTAATTATGAAATGGTAACTAGTATTTTTTAATCATGTTTAATAAAAGTGAATTTTAAATGTTGGTTTAATAGCATTATATGTAAAAAATAAATACCATACTTTTCAGAATATAAGACGCACCTAGGATATAGAGGAGAAAAATAAGAAAAATATTTTTCATCAAACCTCAGATGAGACCCCAAATCTTCATCAGACCTCAGATCAGACCCCCATCTAACCTCTGTATCGGATCCCCATTACTCCTTTGACCACAGATCAGACCCCAAGCTCCATCAAACAAACAAAATAAGTAAATTAACTTACCTCTCTTGCTCCGGACTGCCTACTCTTTCTGCGCTCACCACTCTCTGGTCTTCTTCTGGCCCAAATTGCACTGTGACCAGACTTGGCACAGGGAGCAGTAAGTACCAGGGAGCAGTAAGTACAGTCAGCACAGTGCTACACTCACCGTTCCCTGTGCCTCCTGCATACAGATAACAACTTCTATTTTGGAAGCATTTGCACTATAAGACGCACTTTACCCCCTGCTTTTGGGGGGAAAAGTCTTATGGTCCAAAGAACAGGCCCGATTCTTCTCCATGAGGATCATGTGACCTTCTCCTATCACCCCTTTTCTTAAATAGTGTTAGTTATATCTGCAACATATCTTTTAAATTTGCATATTTACTATTCAGTTCTTTATTTTTACAGGTGAATGATGAAGGAGATCCTTGCAATTACGAACACAGCAGCTATGAGGCCGGTACATCAGAGACAATGACCGTCACTTCCAACCAATGGGAAACAAGGTAGAAGTCCTACCTTATATGCAAGCTTTTTGTAACCATTCTCCACTCTGCTCACGAGATGAGGATCCTAAACAAAGGACCAAACCCTATTAAAGAAGTATTCTCTTTGTTTAAAGTTATTCCCTATCCACAGGTCAGGGACCCGCACCGATCACAACAACGTGCACCCGGTACCCATCAGAGCCCCTAAAATGAACAGAGCAGCAGGTCGGGCAAGAAAAACGCTTCTCCATTAATCTCTGTGGGATTTCTGGAAATAGCCAACCCCTGTACTCAGCTGTCTCTGGAACTCCTTTAGAGATGAATGAAGTGGCAGGGTGCATTCTTAACTTGTCGCTTCGGTAATGTTGGGGGCTCCAATGGTTATGGGTTATCTGTTCTCATGATTGGTGGGGGTCCCAGCGATAGGACCTTCACTGATCTAATACAACTCCAATTCCAAAAAAGTTGGGACGCTGTGTAAAATGTAATAAAAATAAAAACAGAATGCAAAGATTTGCAAACCTCGTAGAAACATATTTTATTCGGAACAGAATATAGAAAACATGTTAAAAGTGAGACATTTTACCATTTCATGAAAAAAATTAACTCATTTGGAGCTTCATAGCAGCAACACATCTCAAAAAAGTTGGGACAGGGCAATGCCTACCATTGTGTTTCATCCACTCTGCTTTTAATAAGAGTCTGTAAACATCTGGGAAGTGAGGAGACCAATTGCTGGAGTTTTGAGAGAGGAGTGTTGCCCCATTGTTTTCTGATGTAGGATTCTAGCTTCTCAACAGTCCTTCCCTGAAAGAGACGTTGTCTGGATGAGAGCGTATGTTGGTCTAAAGCCTCTATAAACTGTTCAGCATTGATTCTGCCTTTCCAGATATGTAAGCTGCCCACGTCATAGACATTAATGCATCCCCATACCATCAGAGATGCAGGCTTTTAAACTGTGCCCTGATAACAAGCTGGATGGTCCCTCTCCTCTTTAGTCCACAGAACGCCGACCATCAGCCTTGCCCCTTGTGCACATGGATTCCTGAAGATTCTCTGAATCATTTGATGATATTATATACTGTAAATGGTGAAATATTAAGTCTTCACAACATTTTTCTGAAATTGTTTCACAATTTATTTTTCACAGTAAACCTCTGTCCATCTTTGCTTCTGAGCAGCAGTTTTCTATTAGTACCACTTACTATTCCAGCCTTTAGTTGCCCTTGGCCCAAATTTTTGGAGATGCGTTGCTGCCACCAAGTTCTAAATGTGTTAATTGTTTAATGAAATGGTAAAATGTCTCAATTTCAACATCTGTGAATCTATGAGATTTGCACTTTTTTTTAACTAAAACAGATATGTCAGGTACCTGTTACAATCTGCAAGCTTAAATTATATTTACAGGTAGGTTGTACTGGTAGAAGGAATGCTAATACGACTGAGATGGTCTTTAAAGGAGTTGTTCAGTTGTGCAAGAAATGGGGGTGGGGTGGCAAACTCCCCCCCCCCCCCCCCCAACTTGGCCAGACCTGTAAAGGAAAGATTACTTACCTTCTTCCCGGTGCTGGCTGCCCGCTGCTTCTCCTCCAGGCCTGAGATGCTCCAATGGGCTCCCTTGATGTAACATCTGGTTTGACATGACTGAAGCCAATCGCTGGCTGCGGCAGGGACCGGCTCCCATTACGGTATGTCATGACAAATGTTCACATGATGGAATTGGAACCAGTCTCCACTGTGGACGGTGATTGGCTTCGGCCATGGCAAACCGGATGTTGACATCGAGGGAGTCAAGCGCAGCATCTCAGGCCTGGAGGAGAAGGAACGAGGAGCCAGGTAAGTCATCTTTTCTTTACAGGTCCACCCATTACTTCACAACCCCTTTAAGGGCAATGGCCTGTAAAAAAAATCTAAGTGGCCTTAATGTAGAATTGTTTGGCATTGGAACCCATTTCATTTGCTTCAGTTCCATTATAATTTCTCACTCTCTCTTTTTTTTTTTTTTATTCAAGAGAGTCTAATGATAATGAAGAAGAGAACAGAGCACCAAGTCCACATCCAAGAGAAGAACCTCAAAACCTTGAGCAAGTGATGGAAACAAAAGTATATCAATTCGAGCCTTACAATGAGCAGGTAGACTTAAACATACAGTATATCCGATCCGAGGAGCAGTCAAGTCGATATCTAGAAAGCTAGCTCTTCCCTCTGAGATCGGGCAGAGGATCTCAATACCGGAATTAAATGTTTTTGTTTTTTTTTGCACATCAGGATGCATCCGTTCTGTTAGGATGCGGTTCTGTGAAATCATAACGGAAAAAGACAGATCCGTCACTAAATACATTGAAAGTCAATGGGTGAAAAGTCTGTTTTTTTAGGTTCCTAAAAAAATGGATCCATCACCAGTGACTTACATTGGCCTTGCCGGATCACGTTTTTTTTCTGTTTTTCTGACCGGACACAAAGCCACAGCTTGCAGAGATTCTATGTCCGGTCACAAAACGGAATGCTGCCAGAACAGAAGACATCCTGATGCATCCTGAACGGATCTTTTCCCATTTAGAATGCAATGGAACCCTTTATTTCTGTTATTGAGATGCTCTGCCGGATCTCAATACCGGAAAACAACAACGCAAGTGTGAAACGGGCTTTATTTTAAAAAGATTACGTAGAATTTTCACCTGTAGTTCACACGGCGGGTTTTACCCATCTTTTCTGCCTTCCATACATCTCAATGGGTCACACCGAGAAGGGACATTAAAATTGAGGCACATATGTAACAACAATAATAAAGCCATGTCACGCGTTTCGGGTGAAACACATCGTCCTTCCTCAAGGCATATCGTGAGGATGGGTAATGTGTTTCATCCGAAATGCGTGGGATGCCTTTTTTATTGGCACATTTTGGAAAAAAAGAAATGAGATTGTAACTATTGAGTGCCAGAAGACTACACTTGGAGTTACTTGTTGCGTGCATGAATAAGACATGATAGAAAGTCTTCTGTAATAGATACAAGTACTGATATGTTGGCTGTATTCTTTGGCTTATGATACAGAGAGAATCAGACGGTGATAGATGGAGGTCCGAAGAAGTGAACAGGCAGTCAGTGAGCAGTGATGGAGAGGACAATGATGGCACTATTACAGTAAAGGTCAGCACTGTTACCCTAAAGGAGTTTTCCACTTTGTATCAACCTCCCAACCCTTCCTGACATGGCGATTTTCCGTTTTTACTTTTTAATTTTTCACTCCCTGCCTTCTTGGAGCCATAACTTTTTATTTTATTTTTCTATTCCCAATAGAGAGAGAGGGAAGTTTTGAAAATTTCGGTTCAGCAGCATCGCCGAATTTCGACATCGCTTTCCATTGTATGGAGCGGGTGCAATGACGGGGAACAGCGATCATCCTGTCCCACCCCTCATTATTTAACCCCATTATAGGCCACATTCAATGCTGATCACGGCATCTGTGACTCACGTTCAGCTGCTCAGGGGTTAATCGGGGTAAAAAAACAAATTATACTCACCTCATCCGGTTGATTACGGAGAGGCCGTCCGCTCCCGTCTTGATTGAAGAAAACCCGCCAAAGGACCTGCGGCAAGCGTGATGACATCACCACTGTGATCATCACGCTGGGCACGCACGGTGATGTCATCACATGGTAAGGTCTTCACGCTCTCCGCAGGTCTTTTTGTGTGTTTTCTTCAACCAAAACGGATTGCCTCTCCACAATCAAGTGGATGAGGTGAGTATAACTTTTCTTTACTTTCAGCCACCATTTTAGGAAAAATTAATTAGTTACCACGAAACCCAAGGAAATTCGCCTTCGTGGTGAATCAAATTTTCCCTTAAATTCGGATCAAAATGTTAAATTTACATAGCCTTAAGAGGACTTGTTTTGCAGGATAAGGCTCCATTAACACATCCGCAATTCCATTCCGGAAATGCGGACCCGCACTTCTGGGTCCGCATTTCCGTTCCCCAAAAAAATAGAACATGCCCTATTCTTGTCTGCAAATGCGGAACGCACATTGCCGGTGTCTGTCTTTTGCGAATCTGCGGATCCATGGATCCGCAAAACACACACAGATATGTGAATGGACCCTAAGTTGTACTTTCTAATGGAATCATTTAATATAGCATAGGATATAGTGGGAAGGTGGAAAAAAATTCCAAATGGGTGCAATTGGAAAAAAAACACAATTTTGTCAGAGTTTTATGGGTTTCGTTTTTATGGCATTCACTATGTGGTAAAACTGAGTTGTGCTCTTCATTCTCCAGATCAGTAGAATTATGGCGATACCATATTTGTATAGTTTTTATTTTGTTTTAATACTGAGAAAAATAAAAACTTTTGAAAACATTATTTTTTTCTTTTCATCACCATATTCTGACCCCCATAAGGTTTTTTATAGTTATGTTTATGGAGCTATTTAAGGGCTATTTTTTTGCAGGATGATCTGTAGTTTTTAGTGATACCATTTTGGGGTATGTATGACTGCTTGATCGCTTTTTATTCAATATTTTTGGGGAGGTGAAGTCATGAAAAAAAGTTTATTTTTTTATTGTTTATTTGTGTTGATTTGAAATTTTATATATATTTTTTTAACTTTTTTTTATGTCCCCCAGTATATCATTAGATTGCAATTGGCATTGAGTGATGGAATTTTATCCATTACCCTATATGTAGATCGCTATTTTACAATTCAGTGCTGCCACCTGCTGACCTGAATTGAAATATACACGTAATGAGCCTAGAAGCCTAGTACTAGCTCTGGCTCATTACCTTCATAGAATTCCTTCTCTAATCTGTGCCCAGGGGAGGCATTCCTGACCGCCAATCGCGCGCTTCTGGGTTCTAGTCCTCTCAGATGTCATGGTCACATTTGATTGCAGCATTTGAGGATTTAAATGTCCACGATCGGCATTACCGCTAGTCGCGGACCTTATTCCCAGGTATTTTAACTCAATAACTGGGCTTGTGAGGCTCTGAAGACTATATTTCCTGTGAATTACCTATTTTCAACCATTACTCATACCCAGGAACCTTATCAGACAGTGTCAACTCCGCTGATAAAGTACATATAAGAACTCCGAATTTATTCCAGACAGAGATTCTTGTGAATATACAACAGTACAGCAGATGAAAAGATAATCTTTTATCAGGATTTAGCAGGAGATGTCTAATCACACCATGAGATCGATAACAGTGAACAAGAGACAGGAAGAAGGGAAGGAGCAATAGCTAGAGAGGGTAGCCACAGGAAGGTAGCAGGGACAAACTTGTTCAAAAGGCAAACTGACTAGCATAACAGCAATATACAATGAATAACACTTAAGTCAGCGGACATGACACCGGGTGTCTGCTGTGTGAAACTACTATACTATTACAGTGGATGTTGGGAAGGGGTTAAAATCATTCTTTATGAAGGTAGCTGTAATGTTGCAATGTATTTATTTTACTTTTATTGCTGCTATCTCCCGTTCTGGGCTGTGGTCACATGACCATGTCCATGCAGCTCTTTCTTATTTCTTGTGTTGTTATGTCCATGGGTGGATCAGTGATAGGGGAGTGTCTATGTAACTAGCTGGGTGGGAGGAGCTATAAACTAGCTGGGCATTGTTAGGGGCAGTGATAGGGGAGTGTCTATGTAACTAGCAGGTGGGAGGAGCTATAAACTAGCTGAGTGTTAGAGGCAGGGATAGTGGAGTGTCTATGTAACTAGCTGGGTGGGAGGAGCTATAAACTAGCTGGATGTTGTTAGGGGCGGTGAAAGGGGAGTGTCTATGTAACTAGCTGGGTGGGAGGAGCTATAAACTAGCTGGGCGTTGTTAGGAGTGGTGATGGGGGAGTCTCTATGTAACTAGCTGGTGGGAGGAGCTATAAACTAGCTGGGTGTTGTTAGGGGCAGGGATAGCGGAGTGTCTATGTAACTAGCTGGGTGGGAGGAGCTATAAACTAGCTGGATGTTAGGGGCGTTTAAAGGGGAGTATCTATGTAACTAGCTGTGGGAGGAGCTATAAACTAGCTGGATGTTGTTAGGGGCTTTGAAAGGGGAGTGTCTATGTAACTAGCTGTGGGAGGAGCTATAAACTAGCTGGGTGTTGTTAGGGGCAGTGATAGAGGAGTGTCTATGTAACTAGCTGGTGGGAGGAGCTATAAACTAGCTGGGCATTGTTAGGGGCGGTGCTGGAGCTGTGGCAGTGAAAGGAGAAGTGCATCATGGGTTTGGTTGGATACAGCAACAAAAAGTGCTACATATAGGATGGAATCAGACAAGAGTGATTGATTTATATATGCTTCTGTCCTGTACCCCATTTTTGTGTTTCAAACTGCATAGCTATTTCCAAATACTTCATAGACATAACATACTGTAACTTTTCTGTTTTATGAATAATTAGATCACTGAGAGAGCAGAGGTCCTGAACCGCACCATCGAGAAAAGGTACATTTCGCTTTGCCAAATAAAATAACTGTATTGAAATGTTTTTTATAAATTAAAACCGCCATGTGAATGCGGAGTACCGCTAATAGTAAGTGGGGACATAAATCACAATGAATAATGTCTTGGGCCTTTTACACATCTCTGTGATGACAACTGTGGCAAGTCTTCTTCCTTGAAGATGTCCGTGAAGGATCTATGTTCGTGCGTCCTTTTTTTGCCCTCCTTGTGTCATCTGTATTCCCTGGACACTAGGTTGAAAATTAGTTTCCAGAGCATTTCCTACAAATGGTCCGCAAAAACTACTGACTGTTTTTATGGACCCATAGAGTATAATGTCCGCGAGGGATCTGTGATCATGGACGAAATAAGACATGCTCCGTGGTCTCACCACACATCACATCTGACATCAAAGTCAATGTTTCTGTACACGTACAAGTTGTGGTTACAAGTGGGATAATATTGTGGGATAATAGTGCCTTTTTATCATATCAGACCTCATGCACACGACCACATTTTTTAATCTGTGCGCTATCCAAATTTTTTGCAGACAGCCCACTGACCCCGTTCATTTCTTTGGGGCCATGCCGACATGGATATTATTTTGCAGGTTCGTGTGGCTGTTCCACAGATTATAGAACACGTAAAATTCTGGTCTGTATTGTGGATCAGAAAAATCTTTTCTAGTAATGGGAGTGAGAAAAATGCAGAATAAGCACAGAAGATATACATATTTTGTGGTTTGCGGACTCAAATATGGACAGGGTCATGTGCAGGAGGCCTCAACCTAGTGCTCTGGTCAGGGAGCTTCATTTTGTCAGTATTATAGACTTGACACAAGTATATTAGTTAAAAAAAAGGCTGAGAATTATTAGTTATTGTTGTTTTATTGTTATTATAATTAGTATTTTTTTTATTATATATAACCTGTATATATATTCAGTATTATTATTATTATCTAGTCCAGTATATCTAACTTCTTACCTGTGTGTTCTCCCTGTCCACCTCCATCTTATCCTTTCACGGTCTTACCTTATTTTGCAATGTGACCTCACATGGTGTGACCTTCCTTACAGCAACAGTATTAAGAGAAGTGAGCCTCCTCTCCCAATCAACAAGATTGATGATCGCCTGGAGCAGTACACGCATGCTATAGAGGTATGGAGATGTTTTTGAAAGCTGCATATGCATTAGAGATTTTTATATATATTTTTTATATTAAAGGGAGCGGTCACATTGTCCATGCACTGCAATCTGCACATGTCATAGAGCAGGAGGAGCTGAGCAGATTGATATATATATAGGGTCATTTATAAAACTGGTGTAAAGTAGAACATGCTTAGTTGCCCTTAGCAACCAATCAGATTCCACCTTTCATTTTCCAAAGGAACTGTCAAAAATGAAAGGTGGAATCTGATTGGTTGCTATGGGCAACTAAGCCACTTCTACTTTACACCAGTTTGATAAATGACCCCAATAGTTTTTGAGGAAAAGATTTAGTATTCCTTCACAGATTCAGTTAAAAAAAAGGAGAGATAAAAGCCTGGATATGTAGCTGTGTTCAAAATAATAGCAGTCAGACATCACTAACCTGATCAATCACAGTTTTTTGTAGAAATGATATTTCTACATGGCAAATAATTTACTAGCAGGTGTAGTAAAGTAAAAGACATCCAAAAGACTTGACAGTCATGCCATGCATGCTGCTGATTCTCTGTAATTCAATCACTTATTGAAAGGGGCATGTTCAAAATAATAGCAGTGTGGAGTTCAATTAGTGAGGTCATTCATTCTTTGAGAAACAGGTGGCAATTATTGCCCTAAAGGAAGGAAGGCAGCAAATGTACATGCTGGTTACAGTGCATTTCTCTATTAAATTCTGAGGAAGGTGGGTTGTTCCAGACATTGTTCAGAAGAACAGCATGCCTTGATTAAAAAGTTGATTGGAGAGGGGAAAACATATAAAGAAGTGCAGAAAATGATAGGCTGCTCAGCTAAAATGATCGCAAATGCTTTAAAATGGCAACCAAAACCTGAAAGACGTGGAAGAAAGCGAAAAACTACCATTCAAATGGATAGAAGAATAGCCAAAATGGCAAGGACTCAGCCAACAATCAGCTCAAGGAAGATCAAAGAAGGTCTAAAGTTACCTGTGAGTACTGTTACAATTAGAAGACGCCTATGTGAAGCCAAGCTATCTGCAAGAAGCCCCTGCAAAGTCCCACTGCTGAAAAAAAGACATGTGCTGAAGAAGTTACAATTTGCCAAAGAGCACACTGACTGGCCTAAAGAGAAATGGCGCAACATTTTGTGGACTGATGAATGTAAGATTGTTCTTTTTGGGTCTAGTAGCCGGAGATAGTTTGTCAGACGACCCCCAAACACTGAATTCAGCCACAGTACACTGTGAAGACAGTGAAGCATGGTGGCGCAAGCATCATGATATGGGGATGTTTCTCATACTACGGTGTTGGGCCTATTTATCGCATACCAGGGATGCATGGATCAGTTTGAATACATCAGAAAACTGAAGAGGTCATGCTGCCTTATGCTGAAGAGGAAATGCCCTTGAAATGGGTGTTCCAACAAGACAACGACCCCAAACACACCAGTAAACGTGCAACATCTTGGTTCCAGACCAACAAGATTGACGTTATGGAGCGGCCAGCCCAATCCCCGGATCTTAATCCAATAGAAAACTTGTGGGGTGACATCCAAAATGCAGTTTCTGAGGCAAAACCAAGAAATATAGAAGAACTGTGGAATGTAGTCCAATCATCCTGGGCTGGAACACCTGTTCACAGGGGCCAGAAGTTGGTTGACTCCATGCAGCACAGATGTCCAGCAGTTCTCAGAAACAGCGGTTATACAACTAATTAGTTAAGTGACTCAAAGGAAAACAAAATCTTCAAACATGTTTCAGTTTATATAGTGAATGTTTGAGTTTGTAAAGAAGAATACAAACACTGCTATTTTCTTGAACAGTCTTAGGCCTCATGCACACAACTGTTGTTTTATTCCGTGTCCGTTGTGCCGTTTTTCAGGATTTTCTGCGGACCCATTGACTTTCAATGGGTCCGTTGAAAACTCGGCTAATGCACCGTATGTCATCCGCGTCCGTGGTTCCAGTCCGTCCAAAAAAATATAACCTGTCCTATTATTTTCACGGAAAACGGTTCGCGGACCCATTCAAGTCAATGGGACCGCTAAAAAACACGGAGGCACACAAGATTGTCATCCGTGTCCGCGTCCGTTTTTTTCCTATCATTTGCATGGCAAACCTGTCTTAGAATTTTTTTTACTTTCCTTCATGTCTGGTGATCCTCCGAAAATAAAGGAAGACACACGGAAACAAAAAACGAAAACGGATCACGGAACAACGGAACCCCTTTTTGCGGAACGGAACACAACAATGGTCGTGTGCATGAGGCCTAATATTTACTTTTCTTCAATTGTTTTAGAGGAACAACACAAATTTGATATATTTGTCTTCATGTTTTGATTTGGAATAGAATGTGTAGTGTTCCCAATGCATTTGTGTGTAAAGAAATACAAGTTATTAGAAGGATTTTGAGCTGTATTCACTTTTTTAAACACGCTGCTATTATTTTGAACACAACTGTAGGACTTTGTTCTCAGCTAAAAAAAAAAAGGACTCCTGAATGGAAGTCGAATGGACCCTATTATAGTCAATGGGATTTGTTTGGCTCTATTCAGGTCAGTGATGTCCCAAATCTGGCACCTCTGTTATTTTCTTTGTTCTACTCCTATAATGGGGTAGAACAACAGAAATCAATAGCGCAAACATGTAAGAGGTATAATTTATAATGTTTTCATTCCAATTCCTGCTCTTTCTATGCTTAGGAGTTCAGTGGGCGCTCCTATTGAAAGCTATCTCTGTATACATACATATACAAGCAAGGCTGTCAATCACTGATAGGAGCACCCGCTGGACTCCTCAACATAGAAAGAGCAGGAATTGGAATGAAAACATTATAAGTTATATGGAATCTTCTTCCCCAAAACTGTACATCAGTTGCAGTACCCCAGTCAGGGGCGTAGCTATAGGGGTGCAGAGGTAGCAGTCGCTACCGGGCCAAGTAGCCTCAGGGGGCCCAAAGACCCTTGTGCCACATAAGAAGACACCGGTATTATAGAAAGTGCATATCGGAGGGCTCTGTCATAGATTTTGCAATGGAGGTTTTATGTCAGCTTTTCGTTTTCCTCCACAGTCGTCCTCTAAAACAGGCCGCTTGGTTCGACAGCCATCTCTAGAACTGCTAAGTCCAGCAGATGCAGTGTCAAGCAAGAAGAACATGTGGGAGTCAGGGGATGTCACCACAGCATCTAAGTTGTCCCCTTGCAAGGTAAGACCCACATAATGGCATAGGTTGTGTTTATCAGTAAAGTAGTCTCAACAGAGAGTGATTGCACCCAAAAATGTAGGTTGAAGGTTACCTGGGTCTTCTTCTTCCTAGGAGTGAACTTACCTGAGTTTGGGTTTTTGAGGATCAGCTGTTCATATAATTTTCTGTAATTTGATTCAAGCTCATAAAAACATTTATAGAATCAGGTGTCAATCTTCTTGGCTATGATGGGCATCATCAGGCAACCCTGAGCAGCAGATCTCAAGGCAAATGGTGATGAGATGTCCTGCATTTTTTGTTTTGTCGTCATAACATTAAACCTTATATCAGCTCTTTGTCCCATTAGGCTTCATTCACATAATAAATATTCAAGTTCGGTCAGTCTGAGTGTGAATTTTAAGATCAGTGTTTGAGTATTTGGAAGGTTCTTGTCCTTGACTAGTTTTAGGCAGCACCGTCCAACTTTTTGGCAGAGATGCACCATGACAAGCTTTCCATGTTGTAAGAGCTATACTGACACTAGGCTATAGGTACTAAGGTCTACCATATGGTCCTGGTCCTAAAAAGAGCTTAAAGGGGATGTCCCATGAAAAATATATTCAGCAGTTTTCAAACCAGCAGCTGGATTTTAATACGTTTGTAATTACATGTAATTACAAATTTTATAAAGCCACTGAGTTATAAAAGGAATCTGTATAGCGCCACCTGCTGTTTGTTCTTTTTCTTATTTCTCTGTCCATCTTGCTGAGGTGGATGCACATGCTCAGTTCCATTCTTCAAATGCCTATTGAGCTGTAATAGGGAAAGAGCTGCAGTAGAAAAGACACATCCTCTGAACTGCCAGCTAAATCTAGTAGAGCAATTGTAACAAAGAATGTGGAGATCTCTGGATCCATGTGAGGTACAGGGATGGCTCTAGCGTTGTTAGAAAGAGATTATCATGTATTATACGATATCTGATTTTAATTTTTTACCTTAATCATGGGATAACCTCTTTAACAAATATTTCCAAGTAAGGTGATGATACTGAATATCATAATTACAACTGTAATGGTACAGTATGTCTCACGATGGTGGACTCCTTATTCTACACAGGACACAGAAGGCATAAACATTGCTGTATCGGACATGATCAACCAGTGGGGCAAGGGAAAATCTGAACCAGATGGCCAAGTACCATCTCCAAAAGTCACAGTAAGTTTGGACGCTGATGACATCTGGGCATATGTGTAAGGGGAGGATGATGACAACTACATGTTTGTATTGTAGGAGGTGAAGCCGGGAGATGTGCTCAGCAAAAAAAGCTTATGGGAGCAGAACTCCAAGTCAGTACAGAGTAATAAGGTAAACTTTCCTTATAGACATCATATTATAAACCGTGCTCATGATCAGTTCTTTCACATATAGAAACCAATGGGTTCGGTACAAAAAGTGGAAAAATTATGGTGCATACCATGTTTGTGTTATAATTTTATCTCCTCTCAACGTTTGAGAAAAGTGGGTGAAGTTACCAGTGGGAGCGTGACCACATACAGTATATCCTACAGGCCTGAAAGAGGCAAAATATCTATACCTGCTCATAGGCCTGCAGGCATAGACATCATCTTGTGTCTTTAGGACAGTCCAAAATGTACAAAAGGCATAAAATATATAGTAAATACCCATTGTTTTATGAATCTCAAATGGTCCCATGTCATTGACTGGCTGTCTTGTTCTTGGGTAGTCTTATAACTTGGAGTTGGCCCTAGAACATCGTTTGTCACCAGTCTACAGAATAGGTGATAAATGTATGATCCCTGGGGGTCCAAACACCCAAGCTCCCTGAGTGAATGCAGTATGACCACCCCTCATTCTCTTCTGTGGGACTGACAGAGTTGCCAAGCGCTATTGCTTACTCATATCCATCCTGGTAATGGTCATGCTGGACCATAATTGAATACTCATATGACTATGGTACCACCCACATGCATGTATCAAATATTATTAGAAAATCCGTTGGATTCTGAGAATACAGAGATAATAAGGCCAGATTCACATGTCTGGACAGACCATGGGTTAAGTGACTCAAATTCACAGCATACGGGGCATCCACAGTACTCATAAGGCCCCACAGCAAAACTTAGTATGGGCTCCCTGTCCCACCCAGTTTCTGAGTACGTGTCCGTCAGTCACCCCCGAGGCAACGCAGCAAGCAAAGAGAAATGCCCCAGATTTCTGATGAATTTACTTTTGACATTTTAAAAATAATCAAAAATAGATTGTAATAAAAAAAGTCAACATTGGCCTCATCCACTTTATCCAACATCTATGTCAGTAAAGTAGAACAGGTACTTTATAAATATGGCATTCATATTTCTCAACGTATTCACACTTGATACCTGGCATAGATACACTTCTGCTTCCCTTCTACTACAAAGCTGGCTGCCTGAAGCCACCTCTAGGGGGAGCTCAGTGCATAGAATTTTATACAGTTACTGTAATCATCTGTTTGCACTGAGCTCCCCCTTGTGGTAGCTGCATGGAAACGCAATGTGTTTTACTTTGGGCAGTGGTCTGCCTCCATTGAAGGTTCTTTAATGCCCACCATCATAGGAATGCAAAATCAAGACGTGCAAATCTGACCTAAGTGTCATCTTATTACATATATTGTTATATTATGTATTTCATCTTTAAAGAAAAACCTGGTCAGCAGAGGAAGAGGCATGTTATGGGTTGAATTACTCCTAACTGGGATTGTTTGAGATACTATAATAAAAAATCTGGTTATCAGAGTGTTAGCTAGCATATATACATTTTTTTAAGCAGAACAATTTTCCCCAAAGTCTTATTTTTTTTTAGATGTTTTATTATTTACTAAATATTCTTAACATATATTATTAGAATTAATACACTGTATGATTACTAATATAATTATCATAGAAGGGGTTTAGAAGTCTCCTAGCATAGAGAAAGTGGTCAGTTTTTGCACAAATTGAGTTTTACATCTATATGGTTGATATTGCCTTGAAAACACACAAGGACATATCTCTCCTGTACATAGAGAACCTGCATTAGCATATTTAGTGTTAGAAATCTAGAATCTAGTCTTAGATTTTGATATTGTCCTGTGCTCAGTATAGATCATCAGTATCATATTGGCGGGGGTCTGACTACCCGCGTCCCCGCCAGTCAGCTGTTTGAGGGGGCTACCACGAACGTTGCAGCCATTTTCCTAGGAAGAGGAGCACCATAGCTAAGATTAAAATTGTTCTCCCATAATGATGCTACCCAGGACAGAAGAGCCTTGTGTTCATTCATCCTCTTCCTAATATAGGCCAATTCCCCATCCGCTTGTTTGCCAACACTGCAGTTCCTGTTGAGTTCGCTACAGGTTCTCAATACCTAGTAGCAAAGAGGATGGAACCAAGAAGGATTGGGCCTCCTCTGTCTTAAGGTTCCCATAGCAGCATTATGATCTGCTTCTATAGTACCTATGATGTTGTCTAAAAGGGTGTTTCACAAGACCACACTGACCAATCCATGAGGCCTTATCTATGTATGGAGACTTCTCGATAACCCAGTATTACAATAACAGTGAACTCAGGAGTTCGACTGTGATTATGTGTCCAATAATGGACAATATATGTAAAACAAACATCATGGAAAACACAACATTCGCTACCAGTCTAACCTTTGACATGGTCTTTGCCACAGAATGCGATGCCAAAATACAAATTTGTTCCAACTGGACATGGAAAATATGAGAAGGTCAGGATGGACGAGCCTTGATGAGGTAATCTAAAAACCCTTTCTAGTCATCCTTCTTTTTCATTCTTTCTTTGTAACTCTCGCTCAATTTCTTAACTTTCGTTCTTTTCAATGTAATAATTTGTCCTTCTAACCCGTTGCAAAAGTGGGCAAGTTTCTACCCTTTAGCGGTTGATGGGACACAGCTAAAATGTATCAGTTGAGCACCATGGAAGGTTTAGTTTGGAAAGAAAACGTGTTTCCTGTACTTTCATTGATTTGGAACGATGAGAGCATGCATCTAGAGGAGGCAGCAAATGTGTACGAGAAGGTTGTCACCTTAATTGGCACCTTACGAGAAGGTTGTCACCTTAAGTGGTGAGACTAATGCGTGGAGTACACTGACTAAGTCATATCTGTACTTACGAAATTATTGACACATTGGATTTAGAGTTTGAGATTTTAATTTTGACTTCAAGCCTGTCCTATGTAAATGAAGTGTAATGATGATCTTATAATGTGAGTGTTCTGGATTAATGCACCGGAAAGATGACTACAAGGATAGCCTAATGTACAGCCGTCATGGCTATGTTCTGTATCTATGATCCAATGAAAAGTTGTGACATTTACTTTTACTTGCACGGTGTGGGGCCACCTTGTGTTTAGCAATGTGAACTTCCCCCTAATGTTGACTGCTGGTGGACATGCAAACTCATTCACCCTTCCTGCAGTCAGATTGATGCTTTGTTCACTCCAAAACAGCCACTACAAACAGTTTTCTAGCCCTGTCTGTTGGTAAGGGGGTAATCAATATTAACAGCATTTGAGGACTTTCGGCATGAAAATAATTCATGTGATAACCCCTTTAACCCTAGGTTTCATGTACATATCTGTTTTATGCCTCCATTTTGTGCAGAATCATAATAGGGCTCCCATTGTTGTGCAGGAAGACTTCACTGAATGCTCTCTGTAGCTCCATACATAGGACACCTGAGGGAGGCCATGTGGCTCTGCAGTGTGGAGCCATACTGCCTACAGTCTCCATGCACTTGGTCTTAATTTTTTTCTTTCTAATTAGGCCCTTCCTGCATGAAATAGAATATATTAAAATGCAGGATGTTGCCCCCTAATGACTGATGTGCATCTTTACACCTTCTTACAGTCATCTTTCATACGGTACCCATCATTAATGTTTTTAGAAGAACCTGCCATGCCAGAGAATGTGAACTGTTAATATGCACATAGGAGCATGAATAATGTGGGAACCACTACACAACCACAGCAACAATATAAAATAGTACAGAAATACAAAAGACCTTAGGTAGCATATTATTTATGTAGAGGGCATTGTGCATGCAGATGGTCTGGAGTAGGTTTAAGGGCCATCTTCCCTCAATGTTTCATATCAACATCGATTGCTTGCTTCTCCTGCTTAGCATCCTCCCCATTAATGCTCCACCCTGACGCAGTCCTGTTGAAAGTACTTGGTGTTCCTTTGTCAGCAACTCTCCTGTGGAAGAAAGCGGTCACACTGCGCAGGGGCCGTGATGCTGCTTCTTTTAGCTTTCTGGCATCAAAACGAGGCCGGTGCAGGAGAAGGGGCAAACGAGAGCGGAAAAAAGGAAGTGGTGGGGGAGCACTTGACCCAGGCTTCTCTTGCCCCTTATTTGCTGTTGCCATGTGGTAGAGTAAAGCATCCCACATCTTGTTAGCGCGATTTGCTTTGCTCTGTTGAGTCCCTGCAGTACTGTCCTTCACCTCCTCTACTGATTTCTCAGTTTTGTCCCCTGCTTTTTGTAATTCAGGAAATTTTGGCTCTTCTGGCTCCACCACAAGGTGCTTGACAAGCCTTGCCCATCCTCCACCAGGCTTCTTTCTAGGAGGCTTAGGTTTCTCAGGTAGTTTCAAGATGGTTAGGTCCTCTGACTTGGGAACAATTTCTGAATTCGTTAAGTTGCCTGTACTTGAGGTTACACGGGTAGTTCCAGTTGTTTTTGAAGAAATCTTGACTTCAACTGGAACAGCTTTAACAGTGACTTTTGACGGTCCATCATGACAAACTGTGATGGCAGTTAAGGTCTGACTCACAGATGATGTCCTGGAACCATGAGTAGACCTAGAGTGTGAAATCTCTGAAGTTGTTGATGTAGATACTGGCTTTATTGATTCATTTTCTGAACTAGGACTACAAGCTTTGGGTTTGTATGTGGACACCTGCTGATCAGGTAAAGATCTGGAACCCTTTGATAATTCTGTGTCCTCACATTTTGATGTGGAAAATCCATTTATTTGTGTCTGATGCGTAGACTTGTCTATTTTAGGGGAAAGAGGTCCTGCATCGTCTCCATTTGTCTCACATACAGTTATAGCAGGGGGAGTTAAAATCTGACGGTGAGGCTCAAGGGGTTGTTTTTGAAATGTTTCTGTGGCTTGTGGCGTGCACGGTCTCAAACTACTTTTAGCAATGAGCCTTGGCGATAAACGATCAGTGGTGTTACCTCCTTGAGGATACAGGATATTGGGTGAGCTGGATCTAAAAGGTGATGATGAATCAGGAACTGGGCTAGGACTTAGATATTGACTGAGACTTTGTTGCTCAATTACAGTGAAGGTGAACTTCTGTTTGGGGTAAGGAGAAGGCACTCGATGCGTTACTGCCTTGAACTGAAATCTTGGGGGCAAGTTAATGGAAGGAGGTTTTTTATTTTTCTGGGATGCTAATGATTCTATACTTTCCAAATCAGCTTCATTGACCGGAGAGAGAGTTGAGCGAAAGGATTTAGTGGTCAGTGTCGGAGAAGCTTGCACGCCACTTCTTTTGGCAGCTTTCCGTAGAAGGCGCTGAAACTTTGCATTGTCTTTACGTGGCTTTGGGGGAGTTGGTGGAGGAACAGGGGAAGGAGGCCCTGGATTTTCTAGTGGGCTCACTGTAAGCAGCATGATGGAACCTGGTGGGATCAAAAACAAAGAAGGTGTCTTCTTCTTGTAATATGCCCCTAAAACAGCCAAGTGCATGTAATAGGACAGGATAATATTTTTATAACATGTAACATGCGAGGTGCCATCGCTTTTGCATACCTCTCAATTTTTTAAATGGCCAAGGAGGGACAACAGTTTCTTAACACTGACCCAGGCCTCTAATGGCTGTCTATAAACACAATACTGCCCAGTCCCCCTTGTGCCTGTAAACAGTAGTTACACCCTCTTAGTGCCCCCTTACAATAGTATTGTCTCCTTAGTGCCCCCTTACAGCAATGCTGGCCCCTTACAGTAGTTAAGCCCTTATAATGTTAATAAATAAAAAAGTAATACTCACCTGGCCCCATTACCCTGATGAACAGAGCACATTTTGCTCTCCCCAGCAACAGGAATGATGACATCTCTGTATCGCGGATGCTTGGCTGAGAAATAGAGTGCATAGGCCAATTCCCTGGCTGGGGAATGATCCCCGGGCCTATGCGCTTTACTACACAGCACAGCAGGCTCGATGACATCACCACGTCGCTCCTGTTGCTGGAGAGAGTACAGACCGGTGAATGGTGGAGCAGGGAGCTTATGGCACTCACTCAGGACTCAGGTACAGTTGAAATCAGGAGATACCTCAGCCATTCTGGAACCGCAGAACACTCGCCAAAACCGGGGACTATCCCCCTGGATCTGGGACGGTTGGGAGGTATATTATTGTTATATCTATTAGGTTAGTGGTACCAAAAGGTGGTCTCATTTATCAGAACTGTCTGACAGTAGGACTGGTTTTGTTGCTCATGTAAACCAATCAGAGCACAGCTTTCATTTTTCAAACTGGTTTTGGAAAATAAAAGCTGCATCGTGATTGGTTGCTACAAAGACAGTTTTACTGTTAAACACTTTTGATAAACGAGGCCCAATTATTTATCATAATGGTCAATCTGAAAAACTATTGGGGTCATTTATCAAACTGATGTAAAGTAGAACTGGCTTAGTTGCCCTTAGCAACCAATCAGATTCCTCCTTTCATTTTCCAAAGGAGCTGTCAAAAATGAAAGGTGGAATCTGATTGGTTGCTATGGGCAACTAAGCCAGTTCTACTTTACACCAGTTTGATAAATGACCCCATATATTATTATTACTATCGTCTCATCATGGAGCAGATTGTAACAGTTATGACTGTGTTAATAAAAAAAAAATCATTTACTCCTTTTTGTTCACGAGCATTACCCTAAATACCCACCAATTTAAATTTATATGCTTTAGATGTGGAATATTTAGGCTAAATATACACCCGGTAGACATTTTTCCACTGTATTTTTCCAAACCTCCATGTGCCTTCCAAGTTCCATGCCATATCACATTCTCCACCAGGAGGGGGTGCTGCAGAGACCAAAGCAGGGCCACTCATACTCGAACACTCCTTGTATGGCACTGTGGCAGATATGTGTTTAGTCCTCACACTAAGGCCTCGTTCACATTTACGTGTCCATTTGACCTCCGTGAAAAAATCTGTACCTGTTTTATCAGTGAAGACGCCCGTGTTTTGTCCGTGTGTCCGTTTTTTGTCCTCCATGTGTCATCCGTATTGCACGGACACTGCTAGGGTGAAAATTAATTTCCAGATCATCTCTTATTAGTGGTAAGTGAAAAACGGACCAAACGCTGACGCAACATAGATACCATCCCATGGACTATAATGGTCGTGTTTGGTCTGCATCACGGACCAAAGTAGTGCATGTCTCTGTGATTTTTTCGATAAAAAAAACCTGAAGCGTGAGCCTTAAAATCAATGGGTACGTGTGCTGTCCGTTAAAAATGCGGATAGCGCATGTCAGTGAAAAATGGAAATGTGAACGAGGCCTAAAGATGCAGTCACATTGCCGTAAGTATTTTGCGGTCTGCAAAATGCGGATCCACATAAAATATGGATGATGTCCATGTTGAATCCTTTTTTTTTGCGGACACATTGTAACAATGATTATTTTTGTTTATATCCTGCCTTTTTTTTTTTTTGAGGGCCGTGGAATGGACATACGGATGCGGGCAGCACATAGTGTGATGTCTGCATTTTTTGGGGCCCCATTGAAATGAATGGGTCTGATCTGCATTTTTATGGAGCAAAATTACAGGTCGTGTGAATGGGGCCTAAACCTACTTACCGGCTAGAAGTGTCATATATCGGTTCTTATGGCGATACTCCGTAGAACCTTTGTAAAAGAAAGAAATGTAGAAGAAAGAAATGATTTTCTTTAGTGTAAGAAACAGACAAACAAGGGGCCGAAAAGGCCCCATTCAGAACCTGATGAAGGGGCCCTCCAGGCCCTGAAACACGTAGTTTGCCTGTTCCTTACAATAAAGAAGATCCCTTTTTACTAACCTGCACCTGGCAGATCTCTTACCTGCATCGGGCAGATCTCTTACGCTTTCTTCTACAAAGTTCTATGGAGTATTGCCACATGGCTACATTAGACCTTGATCTGGGACCGGAGCCAGTGCGAGCTCCAGACCCTGGCAGCATATTTAACTGCTATGTACATCTTCGGGGGCAATTTTTATTTTATAATTGCATTTTACTCATTTTGGGCTCAAAATTATTTTTTCAATCGGTCTTTATTAAAAAATATTCAGCCTTTCTCTCACAAAGGATTAACTGTTTGTCTAGCTGTGTGAATCATACTTTTACCTTCTCTCTGAATTACTAAAAGATCACAAATGCTTATTTAAGCCCCATTCTTTTCAGTAAGATAAGAATTGAGGTATAATGAGTGAATTATAAGGTCGGTGATGAGAGATAAGGAGCCGCCAGCTGAGCTGCTTGACAGGAAACAGTAAAAATACAGAGCCTGCTACTAGAAAATCTCAAGGCTGAACAGAGAAAGGGGCTCAAAATCTTTAATAAAAACCAATTGAAAAAATGATTTGCCGAGCTGCAATAATAAAAAGAAAGCTCTACACAAGCCTTCAACACCTACAAAAGTGTTGTGCCTCCAATTGTTAGTTTACTGAGAAGTTGAATTCTGCACTTCTTCCTACTGTGCTCTTTTTGTCTATGTATATCGGTGGTTGGGAACCCCGTCACTTGACACTCCTCTTCTGAGAATCCTGCTTGTGCCAATGTCACGTTCCTTTACCAGGTTTTTGGTGTGATCAGTGGACGGGAATGTCACTTGCTCTGTGTACTGGGCCAGAACTATTACTCTCCCTGGCGCATGCGCAGATGAGATGGATTCAGGAGTTTGGGCATGCGCCAGAGAGAGGAGCAATTCTGGCCCATCCTCAGCAGAACCACCCACCTACCAGACTAGAAACCTGGCAAAGGATCTGACATTGGCAGAAGCAAGTCTTTCAGAAGACAAACACTATTTGTGACCGGGTTCTTGAGTAGCCAATCGACGCAACTTCAAGGTGGTAAGTATATTAGACTCCCAGGTAATGATCAGTAAATATGAACCTTAGATAACATATTCCTTTCTCATTCTTTTCTAGAAAACTTGATTACAATCACGAAAGGAACAAAATCCGTCTTTCTATTGCTGAAATATGAAGTCCTGCTGCCTCCTCTCTACCTGGATGCATCAACTCCACCCTTTGAGCTTTCGCCCCGTGTCCTTTCCGGAGCTGTGTATTAAAGTGCTACAAGTCACGACGCAGCTCCACCCTGGAGAACTAGCTTCACAAACCATCGTGCCTAAGTGCTGAGCTCAGTACTCATGTCATATCTATGTCACAATTTGTGACTGCCGAGCCTTTACCATTGCAAGGATCCTCATTGTCCATGCTCTAGGCTGGCAAATTAGTTTACTTTTTGATCGAGTAGCTGCCGATGTCAATTTTTTTAAATTTCTAAAATTCTCTTTCAATGTGCTGCTTAAGCTTTCCGCTGTATTGAATTTTCTGCTCTCTGATTTACTGCAGCAGCGTTCAAGGCCAATAAGTGGTAATTGGGTCCATATTTGCTGGTACAAAACTGGACTTAGGCACAAAATCAGTAATGTATAGCACACATCTCTATACGGTCCTCTATACTCAGCAAAAAAGAAAAAAACATCACATGATGTCCAAATCACCCAATCACAGTGGGTCTTTTTTTTTAACAACTTTTTTATGCTTTATAAATAAAATACTGAAATATAGGTCACAACGTGTAGGTTTCATTTATTGTAGGTGTTTTGATTCAACGGAAATAGTGCAGTTCCTTATATAGCCAATTAGGTTGCTGCTTTCATTTTCCAAGTGGCCACTAAAAAAAGAAAGCTGGAATCTGATTGGTTGCTTTTTCTTTTTTTGATTTCTTTTTATTGAATAGATCTGCAGACGATTGCCGTCAAAAAAAGCAAAGCTTCTCTAGGACGTTCACAAGAGGCTATTTCCCTCCGGGGAACTGCATGTGGAAAATCAGCAGCGGATGAAATTTCGCAAAATCTTACACCCTACACCCTGTCGAATACGTCTGCAGTGGGAATTGACCTGCAGTGCAGATGTTAAAGAGGAGCTGTCATCTCTCCTGACATTAGGAACTACTTGCATTCCCCATGTAATACCAATTCTAGAGCATCTATATGTTGTGCCATTCCTTTATTATTCCTCCTGGAAGCTATGAATGAATTGCTATCAGTTTGCATTGAAGTTCCATCTAGGTGTTACTAGTTGGGTGTGTGTCCAGGGCCGTCTTTAACGCGGGGCAAAAGGGGCAGCTGCCCCGGGTCCAGTTGTTTCTGGGGTCCCCAAGGCAACTGACTCTTGAGCCCCGCTGGCCACTGAAGGACCTTTCATGGGTCCATACTTTATTAACTAAGTAGCAGGACATGTAGGGCATAGATGGGGGGTGTCCCTGCACTTACTATTATTTCTGGGCCCCTCTCTGTTGCGCCGCTGTGGCCCCCGTTACATTCGCCCGTGCTGTATTCTAAGTAACAGCATCGGAACACCAGGGAGGAGACATCAGCTTTTCTCTGTGGGCGTTCCTTCTCCCTGTCCAATCGCAGTGCAGAACGTCACAGCCAGGGGGAAAAAAAACTCACATTCTACCTGGCTGTGACGTTCTGCACTGCGATTGGACAGGGAGAAGGAACGCCCACAGAGAAAAGCTCCTCCCTGGTGTTCCGATGCTGTTACTTAGCATACAGCGCTGGAGAATGTAACGGGGTCACAGCCGCGCAACAGCGCGGCGCCCAGAAATAATAGTAAGTGCAGGGACATCCCCCAAATATGCCCTACATGTCCTGCTACTTAGTTAATAAAGTATGGACCCATGAATGCGGCACTTGTGTGCTCCCTCTTGCCCAGGGTCCAATCAATATTAAAGACGGTCCTGGGTCTGTCCTTGTACAGTTTGATGCTGACGGCACTGATTGGATAATGTCAGACTGTGCACGGACACCCCCCCAACTGGTAACTTCCATCCTGACCATCGTTGCAAACTGCTCGTAATTCATTCATAACTTGTAGCAGGAATAATAAAGGAACAGCGCGTCATAGAGTCGTAAGAATACATGCTCCGGGGTTGTTATGACGTGGGGGATGCAAGTAGTTACTATGAAGGCTACATTTACACGACCGTATGTGTTTTGTGGTCGGCAAATTGCGGATCCGCAAAAAATTCAAACAGATGACGTCCGTATGGCATCCTTTTTTTGCGGATCCATTGTACCAATGCCTATCTTTGTCCGCCAAACGGACAAAAATAGGACATGTTCTATCTTTTTTACGGGGTTACAGAACGGACATACGGATGCGGACAGCACATGGTGTACTGTGCGCATTTTTTGCCAACCTGTTGAAATGAATGGGTCTACATCCTTTCCGCAAAAGAAAAAGAACTGACATGGAAGCAAAATATGTTCGTGTAAATGTAGCCTAAGGCCTCCTGCACATGAACGTGTGCGCCCCGTGGTCGTGCTGCGGCCCGTAATGCATGAACATCGTCCGTGGGGCAGCCGCAGTGGATCGCGGACCCATTCACTTGAATGGGTCCGTGATCCGGCTGTTCCGCAAAAAGATAGGACATGTTCTATCTTTTTGCGGAACGGAAGTACGGGACAAAATCCCACGGAAGCACTCCGTAGTGCTCTCGTAGGGTTCTGTTCCGTGCTTCCGTTCCGCACCATTCCGCATCTCCGGATTTGGGGGCCCATTGAAGTGAATGGGTCCGCATTCGTGATGCAGAATGGCCACGGAACGGCGCCCGTGTATTGCAGATCCACAAATGCGGTCCGCGATACGGCAATGGGAAGCACACGTTCGTGTGCAAGAGGCCTAAGGGCTCTTTCACACTTGCGTTCTTTTCTTCCGGCATAGAGTTCCGTCGTCGGGGCTCTATGCCGGAAGAATCCTGATCAGGATTATCCCCATGCATTCTGAATGGAGAGAAATCCGTTCAGGATGCATCAGGATGTCTTCAGTTCCAGGACCGGAACGTTTTTTGGCCGGAGAAAATACTGCAGCATGCTGTGCTTTTTGCTCCGGCCAAAAATCCTGAACACTTGCCGCAAGGCCGGATCCGGAATTAATGCCCATTGAAAGGCATTGATCCGGATCCGGCCTTAAGCTAAGCGTCGTTTTGGCGCATTACCGGATCCGACATTTAGCTTTTCCTGAATGGTTACCATGCTAAAGTCCTGGCAGCCATGGTAAAGTGTAGTGGGGAGCGGGGGAGCAGCATACTTACCATCCGTGCGGCTCCCGGGGCGCTCCAGAGTGACGTCAGGGCGCCCCACGCGCATGGATGACGTGATCACATGGCACGTCATCCATGCGCATAGGGCGCTCTGACGTCATTCTGGAGCGCCCCGGGAGCCGCACGGGCGGTAAGTATACTGCTCCCCCGCTCCCCACTACTACTATGGCAACCAGGACTTTAATAGCGTCCTGGCTTCCATAGTAACACTGAATGCATTTTGAAGACGGATCCGTCTTCAAATGCTTTCAGTTCACTTGCGTTTTTGCGTGTAATTCCGGCAAGTGGAGTACACGCCGGATCCGGACAACGCAAGTGTGAAAGAGGCCTAACAGACATATAATTTCAGGCGGCACAGCAACGTTTCGGGCCATTACAGTCGACGGCCCTTTCTCAAGCAAGGCTGAAGCACCTCAGGCATGATCCAGCTGCTGCACTACTTACGGTTGAATAAAATAAAGATCCGCAGGTTGAATATGTTAGTGCGCCTCCTGAAGTTATATGTTACTTAGTTCCGGACTCTTGGGTGGAGGAGGGACAACAAGGGACATGCACCAAAAGCCAAGTCCCTTTGATGAGCGCCGTGGACGTTGATTGAACCAGTGTTTACTAAACCAGACATGTAGATGGATCTGGTCAACACAATCGTGTGCTCTGCAGCGGAAAGGAGAAATCTCCAGTAACACAATGTAACGAAATCCCAGCACACGTAAGGTGTTTCCAAGTTTATGCTTTTTTTTGCATCATAAAGTATATATTATTAGAAAAATATGGAACGCGTCACGCTTTCTAACAATATATACTTTATGATGCAATAAAAAACCTAAACTTGGAGACTCCTTGCGTATGCCGGGATTTCGTTACATTGTACTAAAACTGACATGTCTCCTCTTTAAATCCACAAGATCCGCAGTGTTTTTGTACTGCAGATTTTACCCTTGGCAATGGATACGGTCGTTTAGGCAGGGTGCTGAATCTTAGGTGGCGCTGATGTGGATGCACAGTGGATAAGGTCCTCCGGATAGGTCCTCAGTATCTGATCGTGGAGGTCCGACACCCGGGACCACCCTCTGATCAGCTGTTTGAGAAGGCAGTGGCCCTGAGGCCTTCTCACAGCTTTTCCTAGGCCAGTGACGACATGTTCATCGGTCACATGGCCTAGGAGCAGCCCAGCCCCATTGAAGTGAATGGTGCTGAGCGCGATACCAAGCATGGAAAGCTGCAAGAATGGCGCGGCGCTCACAAACGACTGATCGGCAGGGGACCAGGGTGTCGGACCCCTACCAATAAGATACCAATGACCTATCCATTGGTCATCAGGAGTAAAATGTCAGAAAACCTTTTTAAAGAGGACCTGTCACCGCTCCTGACAGGCCTGTTTTAATAGCTTCATGCATTCCCCATGTAACAACAATTCTGGAGCATCTATTCTTATGACTGTATGTTGTGCCATTCCTTTATTATTTCTACTAGAAGTTATGAATGAATTGCTAGCAGTCTGCAGTAAGGGTACAGAGGGGCGGTAACCAGTTGGGGGCGTGTACCTGCACAGTCTGACAATGGCAGCACTGATTGGATAGAGGGAGTCTGTGCAGGTACACCCCGCCCAACTGGTTACCTCCCCTCTGTACCCTTACTGCAGACTGCTAGCAATTCAAGGAATGGCATAGCATAAGAATAGATGCTCTAGAATTATTATTACATGGGGAATGCATGAAGCTATTAAAGGGGTTGTCTAATCATAGACAATGGGGGCATATCGCTAGGATATGTCCCCATTGTCTTATAGGTGCGGGTTCCACCGCTGGGACCCGCATCTAAATAGAGAACAGAGCTCCGCAAAGGGGTGGCTGGACCGGAGTCCTCCAAGCCTGCTCCCCCTAGAAGTCAATGGGAGTGTACCGTGCCTGCGCGGCCCCCGCTCCTATTCATTTATATGGGGTGACGGAAATAGCCGAGCCAGCTCCATAGAAAATGAATGGAGGGCGGCTGCGCATGCGCAGTGCACCCTCCTTCACTTGCGGGGCTCCGTTCTCGATATAGGTGCGGGTCCCAGCGGTGGGACCCGCACCTATAAGACAATGGGGGCATATCCTAGCGATATGCCCCCATTGTCCATGATGAGACAACCCCTTTAAAAAATATAAGTAGCCATGACAGGTCCTCATGATGGGTTTTCAGTTCGTGTCAGCTTGGGTCAAGGGAGCCGCGGTCGGGCTGGGAGATGCGGCCAACACACGGCCCGTTTTTCCCAGACTGATCACGGTTGTGTGAATCAGCACTAGAAATGCAGAGACGTGGATGCCGCGGGTGTATAACTACCTACGTACCTTGGCAGAGTGACAAATCAGGACCGTGAAACAACATGGGTGACAAGTTCTGCGGGAGCCATATTGGTTGTCATGTAACAAACATAATAAAACGGCTACATACAATTTTTGTGACAATCATTTATTTTTATTATTTCCAATTATATTCTAAGGAACACTTTTCATTATATTCAGATATACATGTTTTCTAAGATATTTTATACAAATTCATGTCACTTGAAGGGATTTTGTTGACTGCACACACTGATAGGTCAACAATATCAGACTAGTGGGGGTCCGACACCCGACACCCCCAGCGATCAGCTGTTTGGGGCAGCTGCAGGATTTCACACCGAGATTGGAGCTGGAAGCAGACAGACGTGCCGGGTCACAGCGGATCAGCTTCCGTTCTAGTGAATGGGAGCTGAACTGCAATAACCTGACGCGAGTCGCGACCACTACACAGAGAAAGGGTTATGGGCAATTACCTGCCAGTGTAAAGGGGCCGCATGTGACCGTAGGTCTATATGCACACTGTGCACATTATGCGCAGATTTTCACGTGGGAAATCCACAGATTAAAGGCTCATTCACATGACCGTATCAGTTTTTGCGGCCGAAAAATTCTGGATCTGCAAAACACGGATACCGGCCGTGTGCCTTCCGCATTTTGCAGAACGGAACATCCTTCTCCATGATAGAAAAGCCTATTCTTGTCTACAAATATGGGCAAGAATAGGACATGCTCTATCTTTTTTGTGGGGCCACGGAACAGTCATACGGATGCGGACGCATCTGTCCCCTGCATCTTTTGTGGCCCTATTGGAATAAATGGGTCTCCACCCGATCCACAAGATTGCGGAATGGATCCGAACAGAAAAATACGGTCGTGTGAATGGGTCCTAAGGACGCCTTCAAACGACCATGTGACGGCCATGATCGTTTTGCAGACCGCGGAAGCACCGACCCAAAAGCACACAGAAGGGCGTCCGTGTGTTTCCGCATGCTTCCGGGTCCATGCCGCCACATCTGGCAGATCACGGACCCATTGAAGTCAATGGGTTCACTCCACGATGCGGGATGCACATTGCTAGTGCCCGTGTTTTGCGGATCCGCAGAATGGGCATGGCCAACGCACAGTCGTGTGAATGCGCCCAAATAGGCGGAGTAGATGAGATTTTCTAAAATTGACCCTCGCTGTGTGGATTTTCAATGGTAGTTTCGCCCTTTGCGATACAAAAGGGTGAAATCTGGGACAAATGCGCAACAAAATCTTCAAGTAAGGCCTCATGCACACGACCGTTGTTGTGTCCTGTGTCCGTTGTTCCGTTTTCCGTGATTTTCTGCGGACCCATTGACTTTCAATGGGTCCGTGGAAAACTTGGCTAATGCACCGTTTGTCATCCGCGTCCATGATCCGTGTTTCCAGTCCGTGAAAAAAATAGGACCTGTCCTATTTTTTTCACGGACAACGGTTCGCGGACCCTTTCAAGTCAATGGGTCCGTGAAAAAACACGGAGGCACACAAGATTGTCATCCGCGTCCGCGTCCGTTTTTTCCTATTATTTGCATGGCAAACTTGACTTAGATTTTTATTACTTTCCTTCATGTCTGGTGATCCTCCAAAAATAAAGGAAGACACACGGAAACAAAAACGGACACGGATCACAGAACAATGGAACCCCTTTTTGCGGACCGCAAAAAAATACTGTCGTGTGCATGAGGCCTAATACATGCAGATTTTGGTGTGGATTCGGTGCATAAAAGCAGCGAAAACCACATGAAAATCGCCAAAGTGTTGCATCTCTTAATGATAGAAATGTAAGAAATGAGTGATTCGCAGTAAGTAGAGATGAGCAAAGTACAAAAAAATTTGATTCGGTTGCTTGTCCGAATTTTGCAAAAAACATTGCTTTGTGACGAGTTAATTCGTCATGAAGCGCATTTCTTTGTAAGTAGTGGGCGCAATGACAGGGAGCGGCATTTGCGCCACTTCCCGTCATTGTAACCCTCAGATAGCGCGTTTATAGCTGATCGCGACAATAAGTAATAACTCAGTGTTAAATAAACAAATAAAATTATAAAATCATATTGACCTCATCCATTTGCTTGCGAAGAGCCGTCCGCCGCCATCTTGATTGAAGATCTAGCCTGAAATCCGTGCAGCCCTTGATGACATCATCATGTCGGCTGGAATACGTCACCACGCACGGGATTTCGTGCGAGATCTCCAAACAAGATGGCGGCTGGCTCTTCGTGCTCAAACGGATGAGGTAAGTATGACTTGTTACATTTATTACCGCCATTCAGGGAAAATAGATTCGCTACTACGAAGCAGGAGGAAATTCTGCTTCGCTGCGAATCTAATTTTCCATGAATGGTGGTAAGAGATTTTAAAAAAAAATCATATTTACCTCATCCATTTGAGCGCAAAGAGCCGGCCGCCGCCATCTTGATTGAAGATCTGCTCTTCCCTTGCAGTAATGTATACAGTATATATATAGCTGCACAGTGTAAAGTAAGAAGGTACATCCCATGGGGCATTAAATAGATTAGCACGCTGTAACCTGACCTCAGAAATGAAAATAGCACCTAGACCCCTGGACACGTGACCACCGGGCCCCTGATTGGCCCCGAATTGCTTGGCCTGTTGTGATACAAATCAGTTCCCAGCAGGAGCTTTCCAAATCTAACAAACTGGTGTGAATGAGGCCCTTAAAATCTTGGATATGTAGGATTTTAAAGTCCAGTCATATCTACACTGTCAGTCCGTCAGTCTTTATACGGTGCAGGATGATAATCCGTGGGATTAGGCTACTTTCACACTAGCGTTTTTATTTTCCGGCGCTGAGTTCCGTCACAGGGGCTCTATGCCGGAAGAATCCTGATCAGCTTTATCCCCATGCATTCTGAATGGAGAGTAATCCGTTCAGGATGCATCAGGATGTCTTCAGTTCAGTCTTTTTGACTGATCAGGCAAAAGATAAAACCGCAGCATGCTACAGTTTTATCTCCGGCGAAAAAAACGGAAGACCTGCCTGAATGCCGGATTTTTCCCCATAGGAATGTATTAGTGCCGGATCCGCCATTTTTCCCCATAGGAATGTATTAGTGCCGGATCCGGCATTCAAAATACCGGAAAAAAAGATACAAGAAGTATCCGTCTGTCTGCATGACAAGCGGAGAGACAGATCCGTTCTTGCAATGCATTTGTGAGACGCATCCGCATCCGGATGCGTCTCACAAATGCTTTCAGTCACACCCAGATCGGCGGATCCGGCGGGCAGTTCCGACGACGGAACTGCTCGCCGGATCACACTGCCGTAAGTGTGAAAATAGTCTTAGCAGGACACTCCAATGCCATACACAGATACAGACCAGCAAGTACACAACATACATGTAACAGATTAAGGCCTCTTTCCAACGGGCGTGTGCGCCCCATGGTCGTGCTGCAGCCTGCAATGCACCAGCACAGTTCGTGGGGCAGCCGCAGCGGATCGCAGACCTATTCACTTGAATGGGTCCGCGATACGGCCGTTCCGCAAAAAGATAGGACATGTTCTATCTTTTTGTGGAACGGAAGTACGGGACAAAACCCCATGGAAGCACTCCGTAGTGCTTCCGTAGGGTTCCGTTCTGCACCATTCCGCATCTCCGGATTTGCGGACCCATTGAAGTGAATGGGTCCGCATTCGTGATGCGGAATGCCGACGGAACGGTACCCGTGTATTGCAGATCCGCAAATGCAGTCCGCAATACGGCAATGGGGCGCCTAACAGGAAGCAGAACTAAGTTTAACAGTATGGGACTGCATGTTTTTGGGTACACATTACATGGGTTCACTTGAAGTCCCATGCAAAATCCCAAATGAAGCTTTTGCTGCGCTCTGACAATTTGTAGAGCTCCAGATTACAGATGGAATAACATGAGGTCGCAATCAATACTGAACTGTGGCTGTCACTCAAGAGTTAACATCTGTCAGTCACAGTATAGCTTGGGCCACATGCACACTGTACATATTGGGGATCATTTACAAAGACCAACTTTTTACGCCATTCTTTGTTTCCACCCTGCGGTGTCGGAGGATTTGCACCATCGGCAGTCTATGCTCCTGGACTGGAATCACATTGATTGCAGTTTCAGGCGAAAAAGAGAATAAAATTTGCTGGAAACCGAAGTCCCGGCCCCCGCTATGCCCTTCACCACTCCCAAAAGTCGCAAAAAGGGATCTTGCAACATTTTTATGTAAAAAAACGGACGTAAATTGTGTGGATTTTTTTCCATGCTGATTGTACCATCTACTGTATATGGTGCACAAATTTCGGATTTTAAAATCTGCATCATGTCAACTGTTTTTGCAATGCAAATGGAGAGATCTGGGGAGTATCCACGTCAAAATTCGGGACGTAATCCGCAAGTAACATATGCATATTTTGGTGCAGAAATGCAGCGAAAACCGCACGAAAATCTGCATAATCTACACTGCTGGGTGCATGTACCCTAACACATTTGGATGTTGCATGGAATGACAAACACAGCTCTGCTAGTGCACTTGACAAAGTCACTGCTGCTACTTGTGGACATATATATATATATGTAAATAGTATCCTATGCGCTATTAACAGTTAAGTTAACCCTTACACTACCCGTACCATTAGTTAAATAAGCTGTTTGTCCCCGCTGTGATTCAATTCTCCCCAGGTTAATACCCACATTCAGATGGAGTGCGCTGCGCCCCCTTTTTTATTTCATTACCTGTTCAAAGTCGTTAGCAGGTGTCCTCAGCTGTGACCAGCTCCCTTGTTTCGTCTGAGACTGGAAGAAAACGACCCCCATACCTGGGGGCAGCAAAACTCTGAATTTGGGGGGGGGGGGGGAGGGAAAGGGGGGCTCAGGAAAGGTCAAGGGGAGGGGGAACACCCACCGTTTTAAATGGGACTACGGCCCCCCCTACTGTCCAGACAACCTCACAGGTTACCACCAGATATGTGACCTGGCCAAAACATATATTTTATTTGGACATGGGTGCCATAGAGCTCACACTCCAAATCCATTTATAATATATGGATGGAAAAAGTCATTGCTGTACAATAGGGAACTACAATAATTGGGTTCATGTACGCAATTTTTTTTTCAGTTTGGAAACCCTGCGGGCGTTGCAGTGAATGGTCCTAGTAATTTGCACTTGGCACTAATATATATGGAGGAACCGTAGATTTATAAAAAAAAAAAAAAAAGGCAGATATTCCAGATTAATTATATAAATTGATTTGTACACAGAAATACATAAATAAATAAATAATGTATCCTTGAAGTGTGAGACATTTCCATGGTTACATGATTCTGGATTTGTGCACTTTTCATACACTGTAACATTCTAATGATGGAATGCAGCTAAAAGTGAAGACCCCCCCCCCCCCCCCCTACTCACCATGAAGGTGGTCTTCTTAATTTAACAGCACACCCCACATACACACACAAGGGAACATCTCCAAATTCTGCTCTCCTGCCTGGTCTATAATTAGTGAGTAAGTTGAGCTAAAACTCAGGCGTGCCCCCTCCCCTATAACCTGTGTTAAGCAGCTGTTCCTGCACTTGTCCTGCCCCTGGTGCCTGACACTCCTCAACCACAAGAGATCGGCCAATCCCGTTGGGGTACAGATCACATTTCGGTATAATTGCAAGACATAACCAGGCCGGGGGGTGATTGAAAAGTCTCACAACTGCTCAGGCCCCCTCAGTGCTGCTCTCTGCTCTCCTGCCTCAGGTAAGAGAAGGGTGAAGTGGTCTTTGAAGGACACCCCTCAACCATTGGGAAGTATCACTAGTGTGAAGATTGGGAAGACAATACTCTAGTGCACACACAGTGTAGTGGAGCTGTATGTGATAGGAAGGTCTTGGGTTGTCAGATTTGTCTTTGTCCTGTATTACTGTATTGTAGTAATGTCTGGTAACACTGGATAGCCAGGGTCATAGCCTTAAAGCTATCAGGCCATGTAGGAAAGAAAAGACTTAGAAGAACGACCTAGTAATACTTCATGTTATTAGTAAGATCCCACTTCAAATCCCCTGGCAGAGTCCTGAACAGAACTGCGGAGATCAGGAATCCAGGCTAATCCAGGAAACAGCAGGACTGGTGCCACTAATGTGCCCCTGGCAGTGGTCCAGCATTGTGCTTGTACCACCTGAGAGTGTGCCTGATAAAACTGTCTGTCTACCATCTATTATCTATCTATCTACAGAAAGCACTCAAATTCAAGCGAAGAATTGTATTTTCTATGTAACAACGTTTCTTCCTACTCATTTGGGTCTTTTTCAAGGTACATTGGGTAGGAATGTTGATACATGTATGAATGAAATCCACATTGTATCTCTTCCATTGAAGTGTTGTGATTCTTCTTATAATGATCTATCTATCTAATCTATACCTTAGTCCATCCCCATCGTGTAGGTCCTAGCAAGATAGCAGGCTTTTTGGATTGCAAAAGAATTACCAAAAAGAATTGTTTAAACTAATCATCTAATTGTATGAAAATATCTATCTATCTACCTTTGGCTGGCCAAAGAGTTACCAAAAAATATTGTATCGGTAGTAATTGTATCAGAAGATCTCTAGAACTTTCATCTGCGATCACTTTTGATGGTATTTCACCTATTTATTACCCTATCATATCGTCCTTGGGAATAAGTGTATTTTCCTTTGTGTGGGGCTGGTTTAGAATAATGCACGGAGTGTTCTTCTTTCTCAGGATCAGAAGGGAAGGGCACATTTGTGGTTAATCCAGAGGTCATGGTCTCAGTATGTGTGTCATTTACAAAAATAGCCATATGTATTTGCTATAGAGCAGCAGCAATGCCACACAGCCAGGAATGCTGGTGGTGGTGGTATGTGACGGGTGGAGAACATAGGACAGGTGCCATTCTTTGCCACCACATTATATATTTATTGGGTAGTAGGTGTATGGAGGCTTGTTTTAAGTGTCCTGGGTGGCTGAGAGGTTGATGTATGGCGGACAGGTTGGTGAGAAGTAATTGGTACCAGCTGTTACTGGTGTGAAGAGGTGTCACACTGACACAAGGGATCTTTTGGCCTTCAGAAGTCTTCATGTCTTGATCCTTGATGGTGTGAGATTATGTAGGATTACCCACCAAAATATGAGAGGCATACTTATAAAACGCACACCGTAGTAAATGCAAACGTCATCTCCAGATACTTCTAGTGACATGGGGAAGGCATGGACTTCTCTTTGAAGCAAATGCTTCTAATCTTGGCTAATCCAAAGAAAAACCAAATCCTATCTGTAAAATGTCTCAGAAATGTCTCTCTTCTCAGGTCCAAATCACCTTTAAAGGACATTCCCAGGGATCCTAAAATAGACAAGAATGCCAGTTGTCTCCTGCCTTATCCCAGCCCGCCTCTCTTTACCATCTCATGTAACATCTGAGTCACGCAGGCACCAGTGCTGCCCTCCTAAGTTTTCCTTACAGGGTGGAAGCCTAAATTAAGCCATAGGGTAGAGTGACATGGCCATCAGGCCTTGCACTGCGCTGCAAATATGACCGTGGATTACGGTGAAGGGTTCTTTTAGGACAAAACCAAAATGAAGAGTAGAAAATCAGCAAACGCTACACTTAATATGGTACATGAGATACGAGGTGATGTAGGACATTGGGTGATCTTGTGAAGTAAACACATGGATATGAACCAGGTATCGGTGGCTTATATCCTTCCACCAATATACTGGGTTTACTAGTCACTGTGAACATCAGAAAGAACAAGGGTCATGTTGAAAAATGTTCTTTGGGCCATAGGAATAAAAACATTTTTGACGTTCTGATAGTCATTGTGGGACATAAGCATACAGTAGTCTGCAACCAAAGTATGATCTCATCCATTATTCATACAGTGGGAGACATTTGTATGCATATGTCATTAAAAAATTGACTTTTTCCTGGTGTCTAGAAGATATCTAGAAGATATTACTGTATTTCATCTTTACAAAATATCATCTATCTATCTAACCTATCATAGGGTAGAGGACCAGGGCAGAAAGCATAGAGGCTGCTATAGGGCCCAAAAAGTAAGCGGCCCATCTCCACTCTTAGTGATGTATTTCTTTTTGTATTATTTCGGAGCTGTGACATCACTGTGTACATTATGCTCACAACTATGACATTACTTTGAGCGTTATCCCCGTACAATCATAAACTAACATAATCATAACCTTCTCGTGTTCTGAACGTTTCTTGAAGGTGGTCATGGAAGTCTACCACTGTGATCTTAGTGCAGTCAGTGGCTACGCAGGTTATGGTTAGACATTCCAAGTTCTCACAGTCCTAATTTATTGTTTGTTTTTTCAGCTGACCAAAAGCCACCATGTCTGACACAGAAGACGTGTAAGTATCTATCTATCTATCTATCTATCTATCTATCTATCTATCTATCTATCTATCCATCTCCTCAGCACACACCTAATGATACATAATTCATTTTAGAAGCACATTATTATCTCTTTTGGAAAAGTGTCCGTTTCCGCATATGGAAAGCAGAGGAATGAAATCATCTGCCATGAAAATTTAGGAGACTTAGAGGAGATTTAGGGTCCATTGACACATCCGTAGTTCTGGATCCGCATCCAAAACGGGTGCGGACCCTTTAATTTCAATGGGGCCGCAAAAGATGTGGACAGCTCACCAGTGTTCTGTCCGCATCCATAGTTCCGTTCTGCGGCCCCACAAGAAAGATAGAGCATGTCCTATTCTTGCCCGCAGTCGCAAACAAAAATAGGCATTTCTATCATAGTGCCGGCCATGTGCGGTCCTCAAATTGCAGAACGCATTCGTGTTTTCCGGATCGCAACACACTGACGGCTGTCTGAATGGACCCTTATCAAACTAGGTGTAAAGGAAAACTGGCTTAGTTTCCCATAGCAACCAATCAGATTCCACCTTTCATTTTTCCAAAGGAGCTCTGAAATATGTAAGGTGGAATCTGATTGGTTGCTATGGGCAACTAGGCCTGATCTACTTTACACCAGTTTGATAAAGCTCTTCACATTATTGTGGGGATATAAGGGGGGGTGGATTGGAACAAAAAACCCAATACACAGATAAACTGTTTAGTTTGCTTCTGTTAATGGTTGAATATAAATTAACAATAATTTTTTCTTCTTTTTTTCCCCCTGTTCTCCTTTCCTCTGTGCTGCGCCCCTCTTCTCTCATCTGTCAGTGAGCAGGTGGAGGGTGAGTACCGCTCTGGACTCCTTCACTTCATATATACAGTGACATTTTACTTTTACTAAACCATCTAAAATGGTAGATTACATTAGTAAAGGGGTTTACAAGGTTAGAAACACATGGCTGCTTTCACACCCGTCCTCAGGTTGTTTGTGGTATTTTACCTCAGCTCCATTCACTTTGATGAAGCTGGGCTGCAATACCAGACACAACCTAAGGTCAGGTGTGGCGCTGTTTCTGGGGAAAAAAAGCAGAAACAGACTGACAACAGATTACCAAGAACAGCGCCACTTTTGTTTATAGGCTGTATCTGGTATTGCAGCTCAGCCACAATCCACTTCTGGCTTAACCAATGAGGGACACCTAGATGATTTGGGTACAGAAAATATTATGGGGGAGATTGAACAAAACTGGTGTAAAGCAGAACTGGCTTAGTGGCCCATAGCAACCAATCAGACTCCAGCTTTCATTTTTCACAGCTCCTTTAGAAAATGAAAGGATCAATCTGATTGGTTGCTATAGGCAACTAAGCCAGTTCTACTGTGCACCAGTTGTGATAAATCCCCCACTATATGTTTTTGATGCTCATTAACCCATTTTGGGTGTGGGCAGCCTTGACAGTGTAATAGGTGTAGATTTTAGGTTAGTAATTCTTTATATACTGTACACTGATTTGAAAGATTCTCAGACATGTCCTATACATGAGAAATCTTGCCCACCACGATAGGTCAATCACGGGAATGCCATGCTTAAAGGGGTATTCCGGTTATAACAAGTTATCTAGATATCTATCAGATCGGTGGTGGTCCTATCTGCTGGGACCCCAACCGATCACAAGAACTGGGCCCCGTACCACTAGGACCCCCCACTAATCTGACAGCTATCCCCTCTCCGCAGGATTATATCTGGAATACCCCTTTAATTGTCTACGAATATTATTTTCTTTTTGCTTATTTTCAAAAACTATCTAAAAAAAATGTGGGCGAGTGGCACACTGCCACCCATCGGGTCTTCATTTTCAGTGGTTTTTCTGCATTAAGAAAAAAGTGGAATCTGGTAGTGTTGCTGTATTTCTGAATTTGCTATATTTATACACACATCTGCTATTAACGTTGCCTTCTTTCCTACTTTATGAATAGAGATGTAGCAGGGCTGAATTTGTCCTTTGGCACAACTGATAGAGATATCATTTAAAGGGAGGTTGTCAGCAGTTTTTACCACACTAAACTGCTTACACCTTTAAGGGCTGAAGACAGCTGTACAAATGGATCTTTTGCAAAGCTTTCATTATCAAGAGTAGCGTTAATATGAAACTTTATTCTGCTAGATTCTTCTCTTGCAGTGCTTCACTGTTACGTGCTTACGTGTTTCACAGTCCCTCCCCTCTGCTCTGAGTGACAGCTGTAGTGATGTCCTGGTTGGATGTTTCAGCTGTCACTCAGATCAGGGGGAGGGGCTGTGAAGCAGCTCAATGCAGAGAGCACTTTACAGTGAAGCTCCGCCTCCTGGGCACTTACAGGAACTGGAAATTGCAGGATAATGCTACCTGCCGGTGGGTGCAGGTTGTGGAACAGAATTTCTATTTGTTTTCTAATGTGCAGATTTCTGAACATTTCCACACCAAATAACACATGTGCTACTTGCTGTTTTTGGTGCAGGTTTGATGTCGATTTTGGCACATCTCAACCTTGCATTGCACAAAAAAATTGATTGACATGCTGCAGATCAATTTCCGCATGGAAAAAGGGAAAGTGTACATAAGATTCGTCTAATCTCATACACTTTGCAGGTGCTGTATTACGTTGTGGTTTTTCCGCACGAAAATCCATGCACAAAAACCATGCATTATCAGCAATGTGTGTAGGTGGCCTAAAACTTCATAGTCACACTGCTCCTGATGACGTTAAAAGCAGTGCAAAATGTATATTTGTGCTGCTCTTCCCAGCCCTTAAAGGGGTTGTCCGGGTTCAGAGCTGAACCCAGACATACCCTTAATTTCACCCAGGCAGCCCCTCTGATGTTAGCATCGAAGCCCATTTTACAGGCTAGGGCAGCACTAAAGCCCGCCCATCAGTGCCAGTGACATCACCAAGCTCACTGCTGGGCGGAAGCCTCCACCTGGCAACCCTATGGAGAGCCCGGTTCGTCACCGAAACCCCTAAAAATGCCTTTGCCCTGTGCGATTTAGCGTAGGGCAAAGGAGAGCATCGGAGCCTGAACTGCTCCGATGCTCAAGTCAGGGGGGCTGCCTAGGTGAAAATGGGGAAATGTCAGGGTTCAGCTCTGAACTCAGACAACCCCTTTAACGAGAGCTGTCAGCAGTTTAGAATGTTCAAACCTGCTGACAGCTTCCCTTTAACTGTTGCTCTCCAAATACCTGTTGCATTATCTCAATATACAACCGTATTACATGCATTAAAAAGAAAACGGATTGATAACAAACTCAACTCTGCTACATCTCTATTTTTTCTTTTATTCAATTGGTTCTGCTATGCTCACAGGAAAATAATACATTCTGCCACCATAACCTGACCTTTACACTTGCCCCAATTTTCATACTTTTTTACTCTACTTATTTCCAATCTCGGATAACCAGATGGGTCCCATCATTGACTAATGACTGCTCCTCTCTTCTTGTGATATTAATACGTCTACCATCTGATCACTGAAATCACTGACAACCTTTTTTTCCTAGCCAGATGATCAGAGTACTCGAGTATAAAGATGTTTGCTGTCATTTAATCTAAACTTGCAGCCCATAGATACCTTGATCTGCTCTATATCCCACTCTTACTAACAGGATCTCTACTGCCACCTGCTGGCCTGTGTGTTAAATAACCTTTACTGAACATTGCATAGGTCCAAACGCAGCCGCCGACCTTTTCTTGCCAGCGAGGTGCCGCAAGAAAATTAATTAAATTAAATGTCTATTTTCCATGTTACTGCTCTAAAAGGAATTAAACTATACACAGCCTATAGCCAAGCTGTGATCAGTGGTGCTGTAAGGGTTAATAATACCTATACGTCAAGCTCTTCTCTAAATGGCGTGTAAATGATACAATGGCATAGCATGATGATGACATCACGTGCGCTGTCTCTCTGATGAACTCTCCATGTGAACTCTGTGCCGCGGTGTGGAACCTTTAACCTGCTTGGCAGCTGAAGACATCTGTGTTGGTCCCATGTTCATATGTGCCCGCATTGCTGTGAGAATATATTTTTTTTTATATATGCAAATGAGCCTCTAGGAGCAATGGGGGCGTTGCCGTTACACCTAGAGGCTCAGCTCTCTCTGCAACTACCGCACCTTCTGCACTTTCATTGACAGGGCCAGGCAGTGATGACGTTTTCACGTATCAAAGTGCAGAGGGTTCGGCAGTTGCAGAGGGAGCAGAGTCTTTAGGTGTAATGGTAACGCCCCCATTGCTCCTAGAGGCTCATTTGCATATATTTAAATATATTTTTTTCTCAGTAATGCGGGCACATATGAACATGGGACCAACACAGATGCCTTCAGCTGCCAAGCGCATATGTAACAGGTCAGCCAGTGTCATAGGCACAAAACTGCTGACAGATGCCCTTTTATTATTAATCTATTTGGTTGGCAGGCCAGTACAGGAGCGTGACCTCTGTATATCCATAGTGAAGCCTGCCCATCAGTTTAATTCCTTTTGAGCAGTTCCTCTTCTTGGTCTTTGGAGGAGTCATGTTTTTCACGTCGCTATGTATTTCCATGTTATCAGTCAGTGTTCCTTACGTTGTTTGTTGCTCTTGTCCTTGTTATATATGACTTTTTATTTTCTTTTATGTCCACACCCAAACAGAAGAATACGAAGAAGGTAAATGGTTGAACTCACTCCCCCCTCTTCACATCCCTGACCACTAAGCCCTAACCCCGTAACACCGATTCTCCACAATGTCACTAATGTTACTTACCTCTTCACTCGAAAAAACGTAAGCGTCGGCGTTTCTAGAGGTTTATATTATATGGTGCCAGCAGTGAAGGGGTTACAGGCGATCTAGCCTTATTAACATATCATTGGACTACTTCTTTCTCACACACGGATTTCAGTCACATTTGGCGGCGTGCAGTGTATTTCACCCTATGAAATCCTCACTCTCACTCGAACATTGATGGGTTTTCATTTTTCACGTCACAGTATGGTTCATGGGCGCGCATGATGATGATGTCCTGTATTGCGCTTACTTAAAGGAGATGTCCAGGATTAGAAAAACATGGCTGCTTTCTTCCAAAAAACAGCGCCACGACTGTCCACGGGTTGTACGTGGCTCCGTTTCCAGAAGAAAGAAGCCATGTTTTTCTAATCCTGGACAACCCCTTGAAACAGGATCCACCACCTCTAGAGATGAGCGAACTTCTTAAAACCTTGATTTGGCTGCTTTGCCGAATTTTACAAAAAAACACTTTGCCACAAAGCGCATTTCTTTGTAAGTAGCCTTTGCAATGACAGGGAGCTGCGATTGCGCTGCCCCCATCATTGTACCCCTCAGATGCCGCATTCATAAATGTAGTGCAAATTTTAATTAAAAAATAAATAAATCATACTTACTGCCTCCATTTGCTCACGACGTGCCAGCCGCCGCCATCTTGTTTGAAGATCTAGTGCGAGATCTCGTGCGGTCCAAGATGACGCCATCACGCCGGCCGGTGTGTTGACGTCATACGCCACCACGCACGGGATTTCAGCCAATATCGTCAATCAAAACTGTGGCGGGCGGCACGTAGTGAGCAAATGGTGGAGGTGAGTATGATTTATATATATTTTTTTTACACTATTTCAGGTTAAATCGATTTGCTACCACGAAGCATGAGGAAATTCGGCTTTGCTGCGAACCGAATTTATCCTGAAATTCCGTCGGATTCGATTCGCTCACTCTCCTGACATCTCTGCTTTAGTAACGTCTTGCATTCCCCATGTAATAACAATTCTTGAGCCTTTACTCTTATGACGCTATGATGTGCTATTCCTTTATTATTCCTGCTAGAAGTTACAAATAAAGTGCTAGCAGTTTGCAATAAGGTCCAGTTGGGTGTCACCATTAGGGGGTGTGTCCCTGCACAGTCTGACACTGGCAGCACTTATTGGATTGTATCAGACTGTGCGGGGACACACCCCCAACTGATATCACCCTTCTGGACCTTCACTGCAAACTGCTAATTATTCATTCATAACTTATAGCAGGAATAATAAAGGAATGGCACAGCATAGAGTCATAAGAAGAGATGCTCTACAGTTGGTATTACATGGGGAGTAAAAGTAGTTACTAAAACAGACATGTCAGGAGAAGTGAAAGGTCCTCTTTAAAGGAAACCTGTCACCGGGATTTTGGGTATAAAGCTGAGGACATGGGTTGCTAGATGGCCGCTAGCACATCCGCAATACCCAGTCCCCATAGCTCTGTGTGCTTTTATTGTGTAAAAAAAACGATTTGATACATATGCAAATTAACCTGAGATGAGTCCTGTCCCTGACTCATCTCACGTACAGGACTCATCTCAGGTTAATTTGCATATGTATCAAATAGTTTTTTTTACACAATAAAAGCACACAGAGCTATGGGGACTGGGTATTGGGGATGTGCTAGTGGCCATCTAGAAACCTATGTCCTCAGCTCTATACACAAAATCCCGGTGACAGGTTCCCTTTAAAGTGCATTATATACAGTATCTAACCAAATACAGAATGAAATGAGGAGTGATACAGTATCCAGGTCTGGGCTACATAACCAAATAGGATGCACAGATACACAGTATGTAGACATGGCGGAGACAGCAATTGTGTGATGTGATGCAGTGACCCTTCAGAGGTGCAAAAATAGAGAGGTCTGCTCAACCAAATGTACAAATATGGAGCTGGAAAGGGTGGCCGGCTGCTTATCTTATGGCAGCTGCCCTCAATCTGTGCCTGTCCAGTTACTGAAAAACTCCCAGCAATGCAACTGCTGGAGACCACAGTCCTAGGGGAAAAGAATCCATCTTCTTGTAGTTTTTGAAGCCCCAGATATAAGGTCCTAGCCAGGGGCGTAGCTATAGGCGGTGCAGAGGTAGCAGTCGCTACCGGGCCCAGGAGCTTGAGGGGGCCCAAAGACCCTTGTGCCACCTAAGACCCTGGCATTATAGAAAGTGCGTACTGGTCAATTTACACTTCTGGCTGGAGGGAAGGGGTTAGATCAAGAATTTGGCATGAGGGGGCGCCCTTTCAATGTTTGCCTCAGGCAGCAGGAAGGCTACGTGCTCCCCTGCCCCTTGCCAACAAGCACTGAGGGACGGGGGCCCAAGCTGAACTCTTGCACCAGGGCCCATGAGCTTTTAGCAACGCCCCTGGTCCTAGCTCTGCTTTGTAGGGGTAATCCAACGAAAAAATTAATATATTGTATGTAAAGGTCAGAAGATCACATCAATGGGGTCTGTAACCGCCACTCATTTCATGGACTGAATGGTGCTTTAATAATTAAAAATACTTAATATTCTTTGGTGTCCAAGAGCACTTGAACCCCTGAAGCTGTCCATACATTTCAGATAGCAGTTGCCTGAATCCACGTTTGACAGCCGGTGTCAAAATGGCGTCCTTGGGCCCACCAGAGGAAGTTATTCTCAGGGCCCAACCTCTATATCATCCATAAGGTCTAATAATTTTTGAATCAAAGAAATAGACGGTAGTGGCAAGTGATTAGATCCAAATGGGATTTTTCTTCTGGACCTTTGGGGCCGACTATGGCTTCAGAGACTGGGCCCACCGGAGAATCCTCTGGTGGACCTGTCTGACCCTGTCGACAGCTCTTTCTCCTGACTTCCCCGCATACCCAGGTAGTAAGCTAAAAGCAAAAGGATTGGGCATGTTGAAATTCAACAGCATGATCCTCTTTCTTTCTACATCTGCTGTCAGGGGGAAAGTCGGTAGGTAGACACATTAAACGGTCGACCTATCTCACTGTGATGGGCAGACATTAATTTAAGCGGCTGCTCACATCACATTTTAGTCCTATATACGTTGGTAAAAAAAAAAATGAAAAAGGAGTACACTACGCTTTTCTATCATGCAGGGAAAAAACATATATGTTGACGTATAAGTAGAAGTATGGCATCTATCTGAGGCATCCTTTCATGTATACAGCATGTGCATAAACCACACCCCTTTTCCATGAAGTCCCACCTCTATAAGCTAAGCCCCACCCCCGCAGAGCAAGCCAGACCAAAAGGTAGAGAAATCTTAATTGCACTAAATTGCTCCACTTTTAGACAGATTCTAGGTGCCGGTCTTTACCTTTAGTGAATTTGAGTCGATATTCTAGGAAATCCCTGAGCCCTGGTGAATGGAATTGCTCCACCCTAATTATGCTCCATCTCTGTGACGTGCCAGATCTTTTTTTTTGGTAGAACAAAAAGCTAAAAGAGCATTATGGCCCTGGGTGTGACTGAGGATTTCTACAGCATGATGTATAACACTTAGATATCTGATGAACGAGACATTTACAGCCATCAGGTTCAATGTCATCACGATCAGGGTGCATGTCGACCTGTCCGTATGTTCCTATATGGAGTCCGTTCTCTGTATGTTTAGCAGTATTGGTGTACCGGAGGGAAGAATATCTGTGTCGTACCGTTACTTTGCAGTGCACATCATCATATATTGCTGCAGTGCTTCCAATCTGCATTGCCGCTGTGACTACTTCTGAGTGCCACAGGTCCTTGCTCTGCACTAACACTTTTTGCTTTGTCTGTTTTCTTGCTTCCCCTCCTTGCTCTTGCCACAATGTCATAATGTCTGGCAGAAGAAGCACAAGAAGGTACGTGTTAGTCTCCTGGACTAGTTCATATATGTACAGCTTTAAATCGCACTTCTACTGCGTTAAAGGGGTTGTCCCATGAAAAATAGTCTACATTTTTCAAACCAGCACCTGGATCTGAATACTTTTGTAATTGGGTGTAGAAAAAAATTTAGCCTAGCCTCTGAGTTATTCACTGAAATTCATCTGTATAGCGCCACCTGCTGTTCGCTCTTTTTCTAATTTCTCTGTCCTACTCACTGAGACGTCCGCACATGCTCAGTTCCATCCTTCAACTGCCACCCACTGCAGTAGAAAGGCCATGCCCCCCTGAGAAAGTACACGCCCTCTAAGCTGCCAGCTTGAAATAGATCTAGCAGAGCAATGAATGGGGATCCATGTAAGGTACAGCGCTGGTTTTAATTTTGTTAGGAAGAGAATGTCATGTCCTATATGATATATTTTCATTTTTTTTACATTAATCATGGGATAACCCCTTTAAGTACAGTTTGTGGGAACTCTTACTTGTAAAAAGATCAAAGAGGTAACCCAGGCTATCCTCAGGATAGTTCATCACTATCAGATTGGTGGGAGTCCGACATATCCACTGTTTCGGGCGCCGGTATACAGCAGCTCACCTCCCATTCACTTGAATTGTAGATGAGCTGCAGTACCCCAGAATGGCCACTACCCAGTGTGCGGCGCTGTCAGCCTCCAGCTCTGTAAACGCTTCAGCTTCCTGCGTAGTGGCATCCCAAAATAATCAAATTGGTGAGAATGTTAGGTGTCGGACCCCCACTGATCCAATACTGATGAGCTATTCTGTAGTCCAGACAACCTCTAATGATTATTGATAATAAATTTACATATTCTCTAAATTAGGGAGCATTCACACCACAGTATCCACTTTGCGGTCCGGAAATTGTGGCTACGCAAAATACGGCTGTGGGCCCCATGGAAGAAAATGCCTTTTTATGTGCGGTCTGCATTTTTTGCGGCCTGATAGAAATAAATGGGCCCGTGTGTTTTTCACCAAAAAATGTAAAAAAAACTGTTGTGCGAATGCACCCTTAGTGTCACTAAAAGAGAAAGGTGCAAAGTCTTAAAGGGGTTGCATGTGGTTAGACAAAAAAGGTTCCTTTTTCCACCTGGAAACAGCGCCACCCTTGTTCATAGGTTGTGTCTGGTATTGCAGTTGAATAAATGAGCTTCAGCTGCAATACTGAACACAATCCATTGAGAAGAGTAGTGCTATTGCTGAAAAGAAGACATTTGTCTAACCTCATGAAACCTTTTTAAGGTCTTTAGCCTGTCTGAAGTGCATTAGTAATGAGGATGTTCCACTCCAAGTGTAACAACGCATGTCATTTAATGGATAGAGTCTTAGGCACATTGAGTGTACATCTTGCATCCCACTGTGTTACTTAAAGGAAACGTGTCACCAAAAATGTTCTGTGCAGAGGTCATTGTACAAGGGAAGTATAGATAAGATTTGAAAATCACCCATTGTGAATGGTGGATCTTGTCTTATCTATACACAAAGGTGATATCATTACAGGCAGGATTAGTATGACAGATAAGGAGATAACTGCAGTAAAGGGATCTGTACAGATCAATAAGTGGCGCCGATTATTAGACATAGTATCCAGGGCAAAAACTACAGGATTTTTGGTTTTAGTTTAAATATAAAAAGTGACATGGAAAATAAAAGATTATTAAAAAAATATGTTAAACATAAAAAAGTGATTTAAACTGTAGTTTTTTTGTTGTTGACACGTTCCCTTTAACACGTTAAGGACGCAGGACGAGAATGCTCGTCCTAAAGGGCCGGTACTTAGTGCCCCAGGACGAGCATTCTCTTCCTGCGGTCCTTCCTCCCCCCGCGTGCAGTGCCGTGATCAGCGGCAGAGATCCGGCTGTTACTGACAGCTGGATCCCTGCTGCATCCACCAGCATCAGTGATAATGCCGATGCCGATGGATTTACCCCTCATGTGCCGCAGTCAGCGCTGACCGCGGCATATGGGAGGTTTGCGCTCCCTCACCTCATCCATCGGGTCCCCGTGCTGCTGTGGCGGGGACTCGGTGGTTGCCATGGCAGCCCCAAGCCATTCCAAGGCTTGGGGCCCGTCATGTACAGAGGCCTAAGAGGCCCAGCCCGCAGCCCTGGGTCTCCTTGGCAACTGTTAGCGTCTTATAGTGTAAGACACTAACAGTTCAATACAGATGGATGGTGCTGCATTGAAACAGGGCTCAGACCCTGTAATGTTGAAATCCCAGAGTGGGATGAAAAAAAAAGTTGAAAAAAAAATAAAGTTTAACTAATTTTTTTTTAAGTTTTAAGTAAAAAGTAATATTTTTTTGTAAAAAATAGGGAAAAAAAGAAAAGTTGCCATTTTTTGTCACCTTACATCACAAAAAGTGTAATAGCAAGCGATCAAAAAGTCATATACACCCCAAAATAGTGCCAATCAAACCGTCATCTCATCCTACAAAAAATTAGCCCCTACCTAAGACAATCGCCTAAATAATAAGAAAAATATGTCTCTCAGACTACGGAGACACTAAAACATGATTTTTTTGTTTCAAAAATGATATTATTGTAACATAGAAACATAGTACATAAGGCCGAAAAAAGACATTTGTCCATCCAGTTCGGCCTGTCATCCTGCAAGTTGATCCAGAGGAAGGCAAAAAAAAAAAAACCCTGTGAGGTAGAAGCCAATTTTCCCCACTTTAGGGGAATAAAAATAAAAATTCCTTCCCGACTCCAATCAGGCAATCAGAATAACTCCCTGGATCAACGACCCCTCTCTTGATTGTGTAAAACTTAAATAAATAAAGTATACATATTAGGTATCGCTGCGTCCGTAACAACCTGCTCTATAAAAATATCACATGACCTAATCCCTCAGGTGAACACTGTAAAAAAAAAAAACGGTGTCAAAAGCCATTTTTTGTCACCTTAGATCACAAAAAGTCATATGCACCCCAAAATAGTGACAATCAAACCATCATCTCACCCCGTAAAAAATGATACCCTAACTAAGGCAGCCGCCCAAAAAATACTTCTAAGCCTTCTAACGTTCCCAAAAAAATAAAATGGCATTCACAAAATGATCCAAACCGGAAGTAGATATATGGGGAATGTAAAGTAATAACTATTTTTGGAGTTATTACTATCTATTAAAAAGTAGAGAAATAGAAATTAGCTAATTTACTAATTTTTCCTAATTTTTGGTAAATTTGGTATTTTTTTTATAAATAAAAATGAAATTTGTTTTACTCAATTTTACCACAAAAAATGGCCTGGTCCTTAAGGTGTTAATGTTGTAGGTTGTGTCTCGATAGCTTATTTGTCCTTTTTCTTTCTCCTATTTTTTATTCCTCTCCACTATGAGAAACCGTAGAAGAACAACAAGAAGGTATGTGATCTATTCCCCACCGACTCATTTTAGGTGACTCCCAAATATAATGTTTCAAATCTCCAAATAAATATCTAAATGGAGGGTAGCCTACAGCTCATAAACCAGACATACATTTCAGTGCAGTTAGGTGAACTTGGCTGATGGCCACCAGTGGTCAAAGACATTTACCACATTGGGATGGGATGTGCTTGCTGGCATCTGTGCTGCATGAGGCGCGCTGTGGCCTTGAGATCATGCGATGATAGACATGATACCTGCATCTTGAAGCCGATGCTGGAACAATACGGTAACATGCACTTGTCATCACGTGCTAAATACTCTCATCATGAGGGGGCATTCACATGACCGTATCCGTTTTGCAGTCCACAAATTGTTGATCTACAAAGTACAGATGCGGTCCATGTGCATCCGTCACTTTTTGCGGGTCCCATTGAAAATAATGCCTATTCTGGTCCGCAAGACGGACAACAATAGGACATGTTCTGCAATTTGCGGAACGGTTGCATGGATGCGGATGGCACACGGATGACATCTGTGTGCTGTCCGCGTTTTTTGCCGCCCGATAGAAATGAATCTGCAAAAAATATATATATATGGTCTTGTGAATGCTACCTTAGGGCTCATGCACACGAGCGTATGTATTTTGCAGTCCGCAAACCCCCCCCCCCCCCAAAAAAAACAGATAACATCCATGTGACGTCCGTGTTACATAAAAGTGTTTATTTGCGGATCAATGTCTGTCCTTATCCGCAAAATGGACAAGAATTGCAGAACAGACTTGCTGATATATGGATACAAAATGCACACTGAGTAGTTTCAGTTTTTTTGCCATTGAAATGAATGATTCCACATAGGGGCCGCCAAAAAAAAAAACGGAATGGACACAAAAATACATTAGTGTGTATGACCCCTTATGCAAATATTAGCACCGGTAATGGGAGTACGGCATGGAGTTGTTGATAGAAGAAACATAGTTGGCGCTAGCGTTGGGCTTCATTCACATGGGCATTTGGGCATCTAGTGAAAAGGACTGTAGATTCCTACGGCACTCTATGTCTGGCTTAGTAGAACCGAGGGGTGGAGGGTGGGTGGCCCCAGTATGTGGTATACAATATGCTCATCTGAATAACGCCTTAGTGTGTGTACAAACATGCATATTTTTGTAGTATGTTTTCTGTAAAAAATGACCATGATGGATCTGTGGATGAATTAATGTCTACGGGATAAAGTAAATCAGTGGTCATCTGTCCCATCATCCTCATCAGTGTCTACAGGATCTATCATGATCTGATTTTTCTTTTATCATTGCACTCAAGGGTGAGTGTTTCAAGGACCGATGTTCAGGTCATTTTGACTGCTCACATCTGCACTGTGGTTTCCAACAGTGATGAATGTCACACGATGGACACTGACCACGCTCAACTGACCCCACCGACTCTGTTGACCTGTGTCATGGTGTCCATTGTTTTGCCAGGGAAAAACAGAGGCTCTATTGTTTCTGTCCTATGTGACACAATCTATGGCGGGACCTCTGAGGCAGGTGTGAACATAGCTATAAAGAGCATAGAAACATACTGCAAATATATGTCATTGTGAAACCAGTCGGTAACGATCCTGCCTTTAGCATGAAAATCTAAAATTTACAGCTCAATCAATGCATTTTTCTAGTTTAGGACAGTGATGATGGTACAATGCTACCTATTATTATCCCTTGGCTTTCATGTTGCACTTTTTTTTATTTCTTCTACCTGCCTTGCTCTCTAACCTTTGACTACTCATACCCAAAACCGGCTTTTGCATTACTGCTTGAACTGTGTTGCCTTGCCACCTTAAGAAGAAGAACCTGAAATTCAGGAGGAAGTAGCTCAAGAGGAGGAAGTTTATGAGGGGGCTGAGGAGGAAGGTAAGACTCATTAACTGACCTTCTCCAGTGGCCAGTGGTTCACCAATAGCTTCCAACGGTGTCTCCTCAACCTATCCATTCACACATTGGGGTCAATGCACACAATAACTACACTTAGGGCACATAGACATTTTGTTTTTTGATCTCCATCAAAGGATGTATGAAATTACAGCTACTCAACAGGTCTGGTTCTAGAATGTTGAATTCAAGAATGGTTGGTAATCTGTGCATCATGACATGTAATGTGCTATGCCTCCTGTTTAAATGCTGATATTGCATGGCCACTGTATTTGTTCAGTTAAATCATCTGTTGTCAACATCATGAGTGAGCAGAGGACATTTGTTTGCTCTTCATGGATGAGAAATTTGTAGAGTGTTAGCCAAGATTTTGGCTACAAGTCTAATTTTCGAGAATAGTTTTTGTAATTCATGACGAAGACAAACCCACTGGGAAGAGTATGATCCAGTCAGGAGTTCTGTGCATGAAGAACCTGATGGTCTGGAGAAAAGAATTGGTTGGTTGAAGTCATAAGATGCTTTCTCATGTAGATCAGGAGATAAGTGAGCTAACAATTTCTTTTCACTTTCAGAACACGGAGAAGAATATGATGGTATTTCATTTCCACTTTTTTCATTTCTTCCCAATGGATGTAAAATCTCTCCCTTATCATAACTATTTGTAGGCTGGGCCAAGGCTGTTGGTCAGTGGTGAGCAATCATAAACTTTCCAAGGCTTCAGGTGTAAGCATGGTTCATACCATGTTGAATATCAACGTGTTCATGAAGACCAAACTTAAGCTAAGCTATAGGTGGCTAAGAAGGCTATGGTCTACATAGGAAAATATTAAAGATATTTTTTAGATCCCTGGTCTACCTCTGCCGTGAAGCTGGAACAAACATTATGGTTACTTAGGACATTCAAATCCATCCACAGGAAAGGATTTGAAACATATGGACCCAATGATACAACTTAAAGCACCACTGTCATCAGAGACCATTTACTGTGCCTGGTATCTAGCCAAAATGGGCATAAGGTAGGGGCATAGTGAGGAGAACCTGTCCATCAGCTGTTCTCATTCAGTCATCATTACTGAGAGCACAACTACTATAAGGATCCTGACAGCGTGAGGGCAGCTGCTCGCAGCTTCTTCTTACAATGCTCCTCCTTCATGTCCTCTTCAAAAACATGCCAGGCCCAGTATACAGCCCCTCATGACAGTGGCATTCTTAGATTGTATCTGTAGGTGTGACCATATATAAAGCTTTACAAGCAACTTCACATTTATTAAACCATAGCCACTAACACAAATATATGTATGTTCCAGAAGCTTTGGCTCAGCCTCATTTACTTTTCATAATCCCCATATTAACTAAATTTATTTCCCCCTTTCCCTCTCTCCTTGTGATTGAATTGATGGATAGATCTGCAGATGTGGCACGTTTTTCTTTTCCCCTCTATTTCCAACAGCCTACTTTCCTGTGTTCTCTGGACATAAAGCACATTTATTTCTTCCTGTTGATCTAAATAAAGTCTATCCCATTTTTCATACTATCTATCTATCTATTATGCAAATAAGCTTTTTACATTTTAGCTAAACATCTGTAGCTCCTCTTCACTCTCCCACCATTTCTACCTGTAGCACCACTCTCCTATTTATCTTTCTGTGGCTCTACTTTCTAATTTCTGCCTGCAATTCCAATCTCCCATCTATCTGCGTGTTGCTCCACTCTCCCATCTACCTGCCCGATCTCCTATTTATCAGCCTGTTGTGCTACTGTCTGACCTGTCTGTAGCTCCAGTCTCCTATTTGCCTGTAGCTCTGTTATATCTGTCAACCTGAAATGCTACTTCCTTATTTGCCTATATTTCCACCCTTCTATATATCTGCCTGTAGCTCCATTCTACTATTTATCTGCCTCTAGCATTACTCTTCCATCTATTGTGCCTGCCTATATCACCACCCTCCCATCTATCTGCCTGAAGTACCACTCTCCCATTTATTGTATCTGCCTGTAATACCACTTTCCTATATATCTGCCTGTAGCACTACTTTCCTATCTATCTGCCTGTAGCACTACTCTCCCCTCTATCTGCCTGTAGCACTATTCTCCCATTTATCGCCTGTAGTACTACTCTCCCTACTATGTGCCTGTAGCACCACTCTCTCTTCTATCTACCTGTAGCTTCACTCTCCTATTTGCCTGTAGCTCTGTTTTATCTGTCCACCTGAAATGCTACTCTCTTATCTGCCTGTATTTACACTCTCCTATAAATCTGCCTGTAGCTCCATTCTACTATTTATCTTCCTCTAGCTTCACTCTCCCATCTATTGTGCCTGCCTATATCACCACCCTCCAATATATCTGCCTGAAGTACCACTCTCCCATTTATTGTATCTGCCTGCAATACCACTTTCATATCTACCGGTCTGTAGCTCCACTCTCCTATTTTCCTGTGGCTCTGTTCTATATGTCAACCTGAAATGCTACTCTCTTATTTGCCTATAGTTCCACTCTCCTATATATCTGCCTGTAGCTCCATTCTCCAATTTACCTGCCTGTAGCACCACTCTCCCATCTATCTGCCTGTAGCACTACTCTCCCTTCTATCTGCCTGTAGCACTATTCTGCAATGTATCTGCCTGTAGCACTACTCCCATTTATCTGCCTGTAGCACTACTCTCCCTTCTATCTGCCTGTAGCACTACTCTCCCTTCTGTCTGCCTGTAGCACTACTTTCCCTTCTAGCTGCATGTAGCACCACTCTCCATTCTATCAACCTGTAGCTCTGTTCTATATGTCCACCTGAAATGCTACTCTCATTTGCCTGTATTTCCACTCTCCTATATATCTGCCTGTAGCTCAATTCTACTATTTATCTGCCTCTAGCATCACTCTCCCATCTATTGTGCCTCCCTTCATCACCACCCTCCCATCTATCTGCCTAAAGTACCACTCTCCCATTTATTCTATCTGCCTGTAATACCACTCTCCCATCTATCTGCCTGTAGCACTACTCTCCCATTTATCTACCTGTAGCACTACTCTCCCATTTATCCGCCTGTAGCACTACTCTCCCATTTATCTGCCTGTAGCACTACTCTCCCATCTATCTGCCTGTAGCATTACTCTACCATTTATCTGCCTGTAGCGCTATTCTCCCATTTATCTGACTGTAGCACTACCCTCCCTTCTATCTGCTTGTAGCACTACTCTCCCTTCTATCTACCTGTAGCACTACTTCCCCTTCTATTTGCATGTAGCACCACTCTCCCTTCTATCTACCTGTAGCACTACTTCCCCTTCTATTTGCATGTAGCACCACTCTCCCTTCTATCTACCTGTAGCTGAACTCTCCTTTTTTCCTGTAGCTCTGTTCTATCTGTCCACCTGAAATGCTACTCTCTTATTTGCCTGTATTTCCACTCTCCTATAATTCTGCCTGTAGCTCCATTCTACTATTTATCTGCCTCTAGCATCACTCCCCCATCTATTGTGCCTGCCTATATCACCACTCTCCCATCTATCTGCCTGTAGCACCACTCTCCCATCTATCTGCCTGTAGCACTATTTTCCCTTCTATCTGCCTGTAGCACCACTCTCCCTTCTATCTACCTGTAGCTCCACTCTCCTATTTGCCTGTAGCTCTGTTCTGTCTGTCCACCTGAAATGCTACTCTCTTATTTGCCTGTATTTCCACTCTCCTATATATCTGCCTGTAGCTCCATTCTACTATTTATCTGCCTCTAGCATCACTCTCCTATATCACCACCATCCCATCTATCTGCCTGAAGTACGACTCTCCACTTTATTGTATCTGCCTGTAATACCACTCTCCCATCTATCTGCCTGTAGCACCACTCTCCCATCTACCTGTCTGTAGCACTACTCTCCCATCTACCTGCCTGTAGCACTACTCTCCCATCTACCTGCCTGTAGCACTACTCTCCCATCTACCTGCCTGTAGCACTACTCTCCCATCTATCTGCCTGTTGCACCACTCTCCCATCTACCTGCCTGTAGCACTACTCTCCCATCTATCTGCCTGTTGCACCACTCTCCCATCTACCACTGGTAGTGCCACTATCTATCTGTGTGCAGCTCCACTGTCCTGTCTTTCTGTAGCTTCAATCCTCCATCTATATTATTTGCCCTCTAGTGGATATATATATATATATATATATATATATTACAGTTTATACATTGTATATAAGAATCTAGCTCTCACAGGCTTTACCACCACTCTTACATCTATCTGCCTGTAACTTAAAGGGTTTCTGTCACCAGAATTAACCCTATTAAACTAGCTGACATTAGCGCTGTGCTAATGTCAGCTGAACCTAACTAGCCTATTCCTACTTTTATCAATGCCCTCATTACTCCAGAAATATTTCTTTTTTAATATGCTAATTAGCCTCCGTTCTCCCACCTCTGGCCACGCCCTGCTACACTAGATTGACAGGGCCAGGCAGCCTTGGTCTCCTACTGCCGGCCCTGTCTGCTGTGTAAATCTCGCACCTGCGCCATCCTGTTCAGCATTCGGCGCAGGTGCACTGATTGAAGGGCGCGCGCCGGCTGCCGACTTCCTCACTGCGCCTAATATGAATGGCGCGAGATTTCCACAGTGCACAGGGCCGGCAGTTGCAAGTGAAGGCTGCCTCTCCCTGTCAATCTAGTGTAGCAGGGCGTGGCCAGAGGTGGGAGAACACCCCCCCCCCCCCCTGCAACTAGAGGCTAATTGGCATATTATAAGTTATATTTCTGTGACTCCATTCTTCTATCCGCCTGTAAATTCCCTCTCCTATCCATCTGCCTGTAGCCCCACTCTCCTATCTATCCGCTTGTAACTCCATTCTTCTATCTGCCTGTAGAATCCCTTTTCTATCTATCCGCCTGTAGCTCCACTCACCTATCTATCCACCTATAACTCCATTCTCTTATCTGACTGTGACTCCTTTCTTCTATCAGCTTGTAGATCCACTCTGCTATATATCCTCTTGTAATGTCATTCTTCTATCCGCCTGTAGCTCCACTCTCCTATCTATCCACCTGTGACTCCATTCTTCTATCCCCTGTAGATTCACTCTCCTATCCATCTGCCTGTAACTACATTCTCCTATCTATACACCTGTGACTCCTTTCTTCAATCTGCCTGTAGCTCCACTCCCCTATCTATCCGCCTGTAACTCCATTCTTCTGTCTGTACCTCCATTTTTCTATCTTCCTGTCGATTCACTCTCCTATATATCCTCTGTGAGGAATATGGATTATCATTTATTGGCAGCCCTGATTGTCATTTGATTCACCTTTTGGCATGTACACAGTCAGTGTACATGCAAAATATGTTTCCACCCCCCAGCCATCAGCTAGCAATGAGAAAGCCCCAGGGGTCCAGGCTTCAAGGAGGCCCCAGGTGGATAGTCACACCTCAACCAGCCAGTTTGGAGGCAAGCTAATCCTGCAGGAAAACTCCCAACAGGAGGTCTCAGCCCTTGCCCAGGATCAATGATACCTCCCAGACATGTTGGCACCTACATTTCATAAGGAATTATGAAATGTCCGTCCATCCCAGGCATAATTTGGTTATCTTTTTGCGATCCTGGGGCAAAGCCAAACGTCTACGTGGTCCTGGCTTGAGGCTAGGATGCCTGGCAGGGGAGATATATATATATATCTCCCCACAGAAACCACATAGCGGCACCATGTTTGAACTCTAGTTGTAGACGGAACCCAGGCGGATCAATTGGGCCTGGAACCATCTTCCTGCGACATTCTGGTCTGGGGCTATGAGCCCTAAGGGGTTTCTGGGTAATTTGCTGCCAGCACCAGAGAAGGAGGGGTGGACCCTACCCATAGGCGGAGAGGGGAGCGGCTGGCTACAGGTCATAAGCCCATGCAAGCCAGCGGGCGGGGTCTTTTCTGAAGGGGGTCACATCGTGCCAATGTGTTTGGAGAGACCGGAAACCAGCTGAACTCACTGCCCCCACGTGACTGCAGCCAAGGACTATTCCACCATTATAACCCAAAGGAACTTTCATCTTACCCGGTAACTGACTTTTGCTCTGCTTAACCCTGTTGTACCTATATCACCTGTATCTGTAACCTCAGACCACTGTATATATTGTGTTATATCTAGTGTGCCCTTAAGGTGGTTAAATATATAATTTAATCTTGTGCTATCTTGTATCACAAATTTCCACGTCCTTGTTTCGGCCTAGTTATATACTACCGCGGCTTGGTTTCTCACCCTATATAATCCCGTTAGCGGACCGGGATTATATCAACTAAGAAGCTGGTGGCAGATTTCCCGGGCTGAGAAGGTGCTGTTTTGCTGCGGCAGTGAAAAGGCTCTCTCAGCTTGTTGCCTTTCTGTGGACAGGAGGTGTCTGTGTAAACTGTACCAAGCTGACCTTACATGCTCCTCAAGGAGGGCGTAACATCACATTGGTAACCCGTCACCATACCGCGTCTCGTGAGCTCGACGTAGGTGACGTCAAGCGGGTGCGAGGCGTGGTATTCGTTACATCCTCTCATAACTTCAGTCTTCTATCTGCTTGTAGATCCACTCTCCTATCTATCCGCCTGTAGCTCTACTCTCCTATCTATCCACCTGTGACTCCATTCTTCTATCTGCATGTAGTTCCACTCTCCTATCTGCCTGTGACTTCATTCCTTTATCTGATTGCAGATCCACCCTCAGATATATTCTCCTGTAACTTCCTTCTTCTATCTGCTTGTAGAACCACTCTCCTATCTATCCAACTGTAGCGCTACTATCCTATCTATCCGCCTGTAGCGCCATTCTTCTATCTGCCTGTAGATCCACTCTCCTATCTATCCACCTGTGACTCCATTCTTCTATCCGCCTGTAGATTCACTTTCCTATATATCTGCCTGTAGCTCCACTCTCCTATCTATCCACCTGTGACTCCATTCTTCTATCCGCCTATAGATTCATTCTCCAATCCATCTGCCTGTAACTCCATTCTCCTATCTATCCACCTGTGACTCCATTCTCCTATATGCCTGTAGATTCACTTTCCTATCTGCCTGTGACTTCATTCCTTTATCTGATTGTAGATCCACTCGCATATATATATTCTCCTGTAACTTCCTTCTTTTATCTGCCTGTAGCTCCACTCTCCTATCTATCCACCTATAACTCCATTCTTCTATCCGCCTGTAGATTCACTTTCCTATCTATCCGCTAACATATCTACATTCTCCTATCTATATGCCTGTGACTCTTTTCTTCTATAAGCTTGCATATCCACTGTCCTATATATCCTTTTGTAATGTCATTCTTCTATCTGCTTTTAGATCTATTCTCCAATCTATCCACCTGTGACTCCATTCTTCTATCAGCCTGTAGATTCACTCTCCTATATATCTGCCTGTAACTCCACTCTACTATCTATCCGCCTATAACTCCATTCTCCTATCTATCTGCCTGTGACTCCTTTCTTCTATCAACTTGTAGATCCACTCTCCTATATATCCTCTTGTTACATCATTCTTCTATCTGCTTGTAGATTTTCTTTCCTATCTATCCGCCTGTGAATTCATTCCTCTATCTGATTATAGATCCACTCTCCTATCTATCCATCTGTGACCCCATTCTTCTATCTGCCTGCATATTCACTGTCCTATCTATACACCTTTAACTCCTTTCTTCGATCTGCCTTGAGATTCCCTTTCCTATCTATACGCCTGTGACTTCACTCCTATATCTGCCTGTAGCTCCATTCTCCTATCTATCCACCTGTGACTCCTTTCTTCTATCTGCCTGTAGATTCACTTTACTATCTATCCGCCTGTGACTTCATTCCTCTATCTGATTGCAGATCTACTCTCCTATATATTCTCCTGTAACTTCCTTCTTCTATCTGCTTGTAGATCCACTCTCCTATCTATCCAACAGTAGCTCCGCTCTCCTATCTATCAACCTGTAGCACCATTCTTCTATCTGCCTGTAGATCAACTCTCCTATCTATCTGCCTGTAACTCCATTCTTCTATCCGCCAGTAGATTCAATTTTCTATATATCTGCCTGTAGCTCCACTCTCCTATCTATCCGCCTGTAGATTCACTTTCCTACTATCTATCCGCCTATAACTCCATTCTCTTATCTATCTGCCTGTGACTCCTTTCTTCTATCAGCTTGTAGATCCACTCTCCTATATATCCTCTTGTAACATCATTCTTCTATTTGCTTGTAGATCCACTCTCCTATCTATCCGCCTGTAGCTTCACTCTCCTATCTATCCACCCTTGACTCCTTTCTTCTATCTATCCACCTGTGACTCCATTCTTCTATCCGCCTGTAGATTCACTTTCCTATATATCTGTCTGTAACTCCACTCTACTATCTATCCGCCTATAACTTCACTCTATTATCTATCCACCTATAACTTCACTCTCCTATCTATCCGCCTGTAGATTCACTTTCCTACTATCTATCCGCCTATAACTCCATTCTCCTATCTGCCTGTGACTCCTTTCTTCTATCAGCTTGTAGATCCACACTCCTATATATCCTCTTGTTACGTCATTCTTCTATCTGCTTGTAGATTCACTTTCCTATCTATCCGCCTGTGAATTCATTCCTCTATCTGATTGTAGATCCACTCTCCTATCTTTCCACCTGTAGCTCCACTCTCCTATCTATCCATCTTTGACCCCATTCTTCTATCTGCCTGCAGATTCACTCTCTTATCTATTCACCTTTGACTCCTTTCTTCTATCTGCCTTGACATTTACTTTCCTATCTATCCGCCTGTGACTTCACTCCTCTATCTGATTGTAGATCCACTCTCCTATCTATCTGCCTGTGACTCCATTTTTCTATCCGCCTGTAGATTTACTTTCCTATATATCTGCCTGTAGCTCTATTCTACTATATATCAGCCTGTTGCTCCACTCTCCTATCTATCCACCTGTAGCTCCACTCTCCTATATATTTGCCTATAACTCCATTCTCCTATCTATCCACCTGTGACTCCTTTCTTCTATCTGCCTGTAGATTCACTTTACTATCTATCCGCCTGTGACTTTATTCCTCCTTCATCTGATTGCAGATCTACTCTCCTATATATTCTCCTGTAACTTCCTTCTTCTATCTGCTTGTAGATCCACTCTCCTATCTATCCAACAGTAGCTCCACTCTCCTATCTATTAACCTGTAGCACCATTCTTCTATCTGCCTGTAGATCAACTCTCCTATCTCCCTGTAACTCCATTCTTCTATCCGCCTGTACATTCAATTTCCTATATATCTGCCTGTAGCTCCACTCTCCTATCTATCCGCCTGTAGATTCACTTTTCTACTATCTATCCGCCTATAACTCCATTCTTTTATCTATCTGCCTGTGACTCCTTTCTTCTATCAGCTTGTAGATCCACTCTCCTATATATCCTCTTGTTACGTCGTTCTTCTATCTGCTTGTAGATTCCCTTTCCTATCTATCCGCCTGTGAATTCATTCCTCTATCTGATTGTAGATTCACTCTCCTATCTTTCCACCTGTAGCTCCACTCTCCTATCTATCCATCTGTGACCCCATTCTTCTATCCGCCTGCAGATTCACTCTCCTATCCATCTGCCTGTAACTCCATTCTCCTATCTATCCACCTGTGACTCTATTCCTCTATATGCCTGTAGATTCACTTTCCTATCTGCCTGTGACTTCATTCCTTTATCAGATTGTAGATCCAATCGCAAATATATTTTCCTGTAACTTCCTTCTTTTATCCACCTGTAGATTCACGTTCCTATATATCCGCCTGTAGTTACACTCTCCTATCTATCCGCCTATAACTCCATTCTTCTATCCTCCTGTAGATTCACTTTCCTATATATCTGCCTGTAGCTCCACTCTATCTATCCGCCTATAACTCCATTCTTCTATCCGCCTGTAGATTCACTTTCCTATATATCTGCCTGTAGCTCCACTCTATCTATCCGCCTATAACTCCATTCTTCTATCCGCCTGTAGATTCACTTTACTATATATCTGCTTGTAGCTCCACTCTCCTATCTATCCGCCTATAACTCCATTCTCCCATCTATCTACCTGCGACTCCTTTCTTCTATCAGCTTGTAGATCCACTCTCCTATATATCCTCTTGTAATGTCATTCTTTTATCTGCTTGTAGATCCACTCTATCTATCCGCTTGTAGCTCTACTCTCCTATCTATCCACATTTGACTCCTTTCTTCTATCTGCCTGTAGCTTCCCTTTCTTATCTATCCGCCTGTACATCAATTTTTCTATATGTCTGTAGCTTCATTCTTCTATCTGCCTTTAGCTCCACTCTCCTATCTATCTGCCTGTGACTCCATTCTTCTATCAGCTTGTAGATCCACTCTCCTATATATCCTCTTGTAACATCATTCTTCTATTTGCTTGTAGATCCACTCTCCTATCTATCCGCCTGTAGCTTCACTCTCCTATCTATCCACCCTTGACTCATTTCTTCTATCTATCCACCTGTGACTCCATTCTTCTATCCGCCTGTAGATTCACTTTCCTATATATCTGCCTGTAACTCCACTCTCTTATCTATCCGCCTATAACTCCATTCTCCCATCTATCTACCTGCGACTCCTTTCTTCTATCAGCTTGTAGATCCACTCTCCTATATATCCTCTTGTAATGTCATTCTTTTATCTGCTTGTAGATCCACTCTATCTATCCGCTTGTAGCTCTACTCTCCTATCTATCCACATTTGACTCCTTTCTTCTATCTGCCTGTAGATTCCCTTTCTTATCTATCCGCCTGTACATCAATTTTTCTATATGTCTGTAGCTTCATTCTTCTATCTGCCTTTAGCTCCACTCTCCTATCTATCTACCTGTAACTCCATTCTATCTGCATGTGACTCCTTTCTTCTATCAGCTTGTAGATCCACTCTCCTATATATCCTCTTGTAACATCATTCTTCTATCTGCTTGTAGATTCACTTTCCTATCTATCCGCCTGTGAATTCATTCCTCTATCCGATTGTAGATCCACTCTCCTATCTTTCCACCTGTAGCTCCACTCTCCTATCTATCCATCTGTGACCCCATTCTTCTATCCGCCTGCAGATTCACTCTCCTATCTATTCACATTTGACTCCTTTCTTCTATCTGCCTGTAGATTCCCTTTCCTATCTATCCGCCTGTACATCAATTTTTCTATATGTCTGTAGCTTCTTTCTTCTATCTGCCTTCAGCTCCACTCTCCTATCTATCTGCCTGTAACTCCATTCTATCTGCATGTGACTCCTTTCTTCTATCATCTTGTAGATCCACTTTCCTATATAGTCTCTTGTAACTTCATTCTTCTATCTGCTTGTTGATCCACTCTCCTATCTGTCTGTAGCTCCATTCTTCTATCTATCCACCTTTGACTCCTTTCTTCTACCTGCCTGTACATCCATTCTTCTGTCTGTAGCTTCATTCTTCTATCTGCCTTTAGTGCCACTCTCCTATCCATCTGCCAGTAACTCCATTCTATCTATCTGCCTGTGACTCCTTTCTTCTATCATCTTGTAGATCCACTCTCCTATATATCATCTTGTAACTTCACTTTCCTATCTATCCACCTGTAGCTTCACTATCCTATCTATCAACCTGTGACTCCATTCTTCTATCTGCCTGTAGATTCCCTTTTCTATACATCCGCCTGTAGCTTCACTCTCCTATCTATCCGCCTATAACTCCATTCTACTATCTATCCACCTGTGACTGCTTTCTTCTATCTGCCTGTGACTTCATTCCTCTGATTGCAGATCTACTCTCCTATATATTCTCCTGTAACTTCATTTCTCTATCTGCTTGTAGATCCACTCTCCTATCTATCCTCCTGTAGCCCCATTCTTTTATCCGCCTGGAAATTCACTCTCCTATCCATCTGCCTGTAACTCCACTCTCCTATCTATCCACCTGTGACTCTATTCTTCTATATGCCTGTAGATTCACTTTCCTATCTGCTTGTGACTTCATTCCTTTATCTGATTGTAGATCCAATCGCATATATATTTCCCTGTAACTTCCTTCTTTTATCCACCTGTAGATTCACTTTCCTATCTATCCGCCTGTAGCTACACTCTCCTATCTATCCGCCTATAACTCCATTCTTCCATCTATCTACCTGTGACTCCTTTCTTGTATCAGCTTGTAGATCCACTCTCCTATATATCCTCTTGTAATGTCATTCTTCTATCTGCTTGTAGATCCACTCTATCTATCCGCTTGTAGCTCTACTCTCCTATCTATCCACATTTGACTCCTTTCTTCTATCTGCCTGTAGATTCCCTTTTCCTTTTCTATCCGCCTGTACATCAATTTTTCTATATGTCTGTAGCTTCATTCTTCTATCTCCCTTTAGCTCCACTCTCCTATCCATCTGCCTGTAACTCCATTCTATTTGCATGTGACTCGTTTCTTCTATCATCTTGTAGATCCCCTCTCCTATATATTCTATCCACCTGTACAGCCATTCTTCTGTCTGTAGCTTCATTCTTCTATCTGCCTTTAGTGCCACTCTCCTATCCATTTGCCAGTAACTCCATTCTATCTATCTGCCTGTGACTCCTTTCTTCTATCATCTTGTAGATCCACCCTCCTATATATCCTCTAGTAACTTCATTCTTCTATCTGCTTGTAGATTCACTCTCCTATCTATCCACCTGTGACTCCATTCTTCTTTCTGCCTGTAGATTCCCTTTCCTATACATCCGCATGTAGCTTCACTCTCCTATCTATCCGCCTATAACTCCATTCTCCTATCAATCCACCTGAGACTCCATTCTTCTATCAGCCTGTAGCTCCACTCTCCTATCCATCTGCCTGTAACTCCATTCTCCTATCTATCCACCTGTGACTGCTTTCTTCTATCTGCCTGTGACTTCATTCCTCTGATTGCAGATCTACTCTCTTATATATTCTCTTGTAACTTCATTCCTCTATCTGCTTGTAGATCCACTCTCCTATCTATCCACCTGTAGCTCCACTCTCCTATCTATTCACCTGTAACCCCATTCTTCTATCTGCCTGTAGATTCACTCTCCTATCCATCCACCTGTGACTCCATTCTTCTATATGCCTGTAGATTCACTTTCCTATCTGTCTGTGACTTCATTCCTTTATCTGATTGTAGATCCACTCGCATATATATTCTCCTGTACCTTCTTTCTTTTATCCGTCTGTAGATTCACTTTCCTATATATCTGCTTGTAGATTCACTTTCCTATCTATCCGCCTGTGACTTAATTCATCCGATTGATCTACCCTCCTATATATTCTTCTGTAACTTCCTTCTTCTATCCGCTTGTAGATCCCCTCTCCTATCTATCTGCCCTTGACCCCATTCTTCTGCCTGTAGCTCCACTTTCCTACCTATCAGCCTGTAACTCCATTCTTCTATCCGCCTGTAGATTCACTTTCCTATCTATCCGCCTATAATTCCATTCTCCCATCTATATGCCTGTGACTCCTTTCTTCTATCTGCCTGTAGATTCACTTTCCTATCTATCCGCCTGTGACTTCATTCCTCTAATTGTAGATCAGCTCTCCTATCTATCCTCTTGTAACAGTCATTCTTCTATCTGCTTTTAGATCCACTCTCCTATCTATCCACCTGTTACTCCATTCTTCTATCCGCCTGTAGATTCACTTTCCTACCTATCAGCCTGTAACTCCATTCTTCCATCCTTCTGTAACTCCACTCTCCTATCTATGCTTCTCCAGCTTATATCCACATGTAGAGCTGTTCTCCTACCTATTTGCTAAAGTTTTATATCTGCATGCAGCTCCACTCTCCTACCTGCCTGTTGTACCACTCTCCCATCTAAAATGCCTGTAGGTTCATTCTATTATATATCTGCATGTCGTTTCACTTTCCCATCCATATTCCTGAATCTCCACTGTTCTGTTTATATACTGCAGCTCCATTCTTTACTCTGTGTATAGCTCCATTCTCCAATATATCCATCTCTAGCTTATCAATACGTAGTACTGTGTCCTACCTATCCATTGGTAGTGCCAAACTCCTATCTGTGTGCAGCTCCAGTGTTCCAGCTATCTGCCTGTAGCTCCACTTTCCTATCTATCCACCTGTGACTCTATTTTCTATCTGCCTGTGACTCCATTCTAATATATAACTGCCTGTAGCACCACTTTCCTATCCTAGTGGCTGAAACACTACTCTCCATTTTCTGCCTGTAGCATCATATCCCCACTATCTGATTGTAGCACCACACTTATCCATTGGCCTGTCACTATCTCCTATATATCTTCCTTTCGCCTGATCTACTTTTGATCCATCTGTAGCTTCATTCTGCTATCTTCCTTCACCTTTACTTTCCCATCCATCCACATATAGTTCCAAAGTTTTATTTATTAATGTGTAGCTCTACTTTCCTATATGACTGTAGTTCCAATATAATCTATTTGCCTGTAGTCCAACTCTCCCACCTATCTGTGTTTAGAACCATGCTCTAATCTATTCGTGTGTAGCTTCACTCTCCTATCTATCCGCCTCTAGCTCCACCCCTCTCCATCCACCTGTGGCTCCTATCTCTACTTTCTACCTGTAGCACCACTCTCCCATCCATCTTCCTGTAGCATTACTCTCCAATCTACCTGGCTGTAGCACCACATCTATCTCTACATGGCTGTAGCTCCACTTTCTAATCATGTCCTATGTCCACTCTTCTACAGTCATGTGAAAAAATTAGGACACCCTTTGAAAGCATGTGGTTTTTTGTAACATTTTTAATAAAAGGTTATTTCATCTCCGTTTCAACAATACAGAGAGATTAAAGTAATCCAACTAAACAAAGAAAACTGAAGAAAAGTCTTTTCAAGATCTTCTGTAAATGTCATTCTACAAAAATGCCTATTCTAACTGAGGAAAAAGATAGGACACCCTCACATGTATTCCCTCTTAAATTGGCTCAGATCTCACACAGGTATATCACACCAGGTGCACATAATTAGTAGATCGTTACTCTGCATGTTGAATGAGGCTTGCCCTATTTAAACCTCAGACATTTAGTTTGGTGTGCTCCTGACTGTTGAAGTGAGAGTGAGCACCATGGTGAGAGCAAAAGAGCTGTCAGAGGACTTCAGAAAAAAGATTGTAGCAGCCTATGAGTCTGGGAAGGGATTTAAAAAGATCTCAAAAGATTTTGAAATCAGCCATTCCACTGTCCGGAAGATAGTCTACAAGTGGAGGGCTTTCAAAACAACTGCCAACATGCCCAGGACTGGTCGCCCCAGCAAGTTCACCCCAAGAGCAGACCGCAAGATGCTAAAAGCGGTCTCCAAAAACCCTAAAGTGTCATCTCGAGAACTACAGCAGGCTCTGGCTACTGTTGATGTAGAAGTACATGCCTCTACAATCAGAAAGAGACTGTACAAGTTTAACTTGCATGGGAGGTGTGCAAGGAGGAAACCTTTGCTTTCCAAGAGAAACATCGAGGCCAGACTGACATTTGCCAGAGATAAAGTTGACAAAGACCAGGACTTCTGGAATAATGTTCTTTGGACAGATGAGTCCAAAATTGAATTATTTGGACACAACAGCAGAGGACATGTTTGGCGTAAACCAAACACAGCATTCCAAGAAAAGAACCTCATACCAACTGTGAAGCATGGAGGTGGAAGTGTCATGGTTTGGGGCTGCTTTGCTGCAGCAGGACCTGGTCAGCTCACCATCATAGAATCCACGATGAATTCTACTGTGTATCAGAAGGTGCTTGAAGAACATGTGAGACCATCAGTTAGAAAATTAAAGCTGAAGCGGAACTGGACCATGCAACATGACAATGACCCAAAACATACTAGTAAATCAACCAAAGATTGGCTGAAAAAGAAGAAATGGAGAGTCCTGGAATGGCCAAGTCAAAGTCCAGATTTGAATCCCATTGAGATGCTGTGGGGTGACTTGAAAAGGGCTGTACGTGCAAGAAACCCCTCAAACATCTCACAGCTGAAAAAGTTCTGCATTGAGGAGTGGGGTAAAATTTCCTCAGACCGATGTCGAAGACTGGTAGATGGCTACAAGAACCGTCTCACTGCAGTTATTTCAGCCAAAGGAGGTAACACTCGCTATTAGGGGCAAGGGTGTCCTATCTTTTTCCTCAGTTAGAATAGGCATTTTTGTAGAATGACATTTACAGAAGATCTTGAAAAGACTTTTCTTCAGTTTTCTTTGTTTAGTTGGATTACTTTAATCTCTCTGTATTGTTGAAACGGAGATGAAATAACCTTTTATTAAAAATGTTACAAAAAACCACATGCTTTCAAAGGGTGTCCTAATTTTTTCACATGACTGTATTTATGTCCTACTGGTCTGTATATAGTTCAACTCTATCTCGCTGTACCTTTACTATGCTTTTTATGTGTGTGTAGTTCCATTATCCTAAGTATAGATTCACCCTGCAATCTATTTGCGAGGAGCTTCCTCATACTACATTTGCAGGCATTTCTATTTCAACAGTTCAACACTCCCATCTGGCTCCGCTCTCATCCATCCGCCTGTGGCTCCGCTCTCCTATCCATCCGCCTGTAGCTCCGCTCTTATCCATCCGCCTGTGGCTCCGCTCTCCTATCCATCCGCCTGTGGCTCTGCTCTCCTATCCATCCGCCTGTGGCTCCGCTCTCCTATCCATCCGCCTGTGGCTCCGCTCTCCTATCCATCCGCCTGTGGCTCCTCTCTCCTATCCATCCGCCTGTAGCTCCGCTCTTATCCATCCGCCTGTGGCTCCGCTCTCCTATCCATCCGCCTGTGGCTCCGCTCTCCTATCCATCCGCCTGTGGCTCCGCTCTCCTATCCATCCGCCTGTAGCTCCGCTCTTATCCATCCGCCTGTAGCTCCGCTCTCATCCATCCGCCTGTGGCTCCGCTCTCCTATCCATCCGCCTGTGGCTCCGCTCTCCTATCCATCCGCCTGTGGCTCCGCTCTCCTATCCATCCGCCTGTGGCTCCGCTCTCCTATCCATCCGCCTGTGGCTCCGCTCTCCTATCCATCCGCCTGTGGCTCCTCTCTCCTATCCATCCGCCTGTAGCTCCACTCTATCCACTTATAGCTCTGCTCTCCTATCAATTTACTCGTTGCTTCACTGTTTTATCTGCCTGTAGCTTCAATCTCTTATCTTCCTGTAGCTCAATCCATTTTCCTGCCTAACACACCTGTAGCTCCACTCTCCTAACAGTCTGCTTGTTGCTTCACGTTCCGATCTTGCAGCTCAACTTTCCTGCATACATATCGCCTTTTTTGTCCCCATCTGCATCATTTCATAAACCCGAGTACAGCTCTACTCGCCTCTTCACCTGTGTGTAGCTCCACTTTGCTATTCTACCAATCTGCAAGCAAGACACTTTCCAAATTACTTTTATTTAAATAATTTCCTTCTCCCTTTAAATGTAAATACCATTACATTGGAGCGCCGCTGTCCAATCAGCTCCTGTATAGAGCACTGCTCTGCTACTTACCCAAGTGCAACTTTCCTCTGCTATCTACCTGTATCTCTGCTCTCCTATCTAGCTACGTGCAGCCCTCCAGCTGTTCTCAAACTACAACTCCCAGAATCCTCCTTTTAAGTCTATGGGAGTTACAAGAACAGTCAAGTAGGTGTGCATGCTGGGAGTTGTACTTTCAGAGCAGTCGTAGTTCCCTGACCTATTTCATCTCCGTTTGGCCTGATTTCCTTGCTTTATCAAAACAGAACCTATTCCTCCAGTTACAAATAACTATCTTTTTTTTTTAACATTTTTCTTACATGACATATCCCAGGAAATCAAAATAATCTCCTGACCGTGTTCTCTTTTTATGCTCCTTTCATCTTCCTCCTACTTGTCTATTTATTTTGCCTTCTCTACTTTGCCTTTTAACCTTTTCCTACATTTCATTTGCCTCCTTCCCTTTGCCTCTCTTTCATTCTCTATTGTTTCATTTCTTCAGTTCCTTTTTCCATCTCCATTTCTGTTCTCCTCTTCCGTTTCTTCCTTTCCCTTCTTTAGATCTACCTTTGTTTTCTTGCTCTCCTCTCCCTTTCCTTATTTCTGTATCTTCTCTATTTCCCTTCTTCCCCTCTTTACTGTTTTCCTTTGTTATCAATGTTTCCTTCCTTTACTCTTTTTTTGTCCTCCACTATAATTCCTCTTGCCCTTCTGCTCCATTGCACTTCCCTCTTCCTCCACATTTCCTTCTGTCTCTCCTCTTTTCTCTTCACCTATATAATTTGCACTTTATCTTCCTGTTTCACATTCCATTTTTGTCTCTAGATCCAGAAGTAACCCATGTTTCTTTCCATTAATGGTTCATTGATTGTCTGTGAAGCGTGTTTTTACCCTATTATGTTTTATACTCTGGTGTTCTAGGACTTTTAGCGTTTTCTTGGACAGGTCAGAGACATTTAGGGCAGCCATCTAGAATGTTAGTGATAAAATCATAAAATTAGCATTTCTAGTGCCCTAGAGTCCTGTACATGCAATAAGGCAACCGGTAAAACAGCAAATGTTACTTGTCATTTAATTTCTAGAAAATGCTCTATTGCTCTCTGTACTTCCCATTTGCCCCAAAACATAAACCCATCAGTATAAAACCAACTTGGCTTGCTATGGCCTTGGTAATGATAAACTGGCAAGCCATGATGGGCAACGGGTTGATGGTTTCTTTGTTAGCCCTGAACACACGGATAGACCAGTATAGAAACAATACAATGACATTGTTAGATGCCACCAGCTGGAGTAAATTCCATGGGGCTTCAATACACATTCTTGTGTTCTATAGCACTGTCTCTGGTATGATTATTATTCATTTTCTCCCCTCCATTTCTATAAGTAATTATTCTTCTCTTGGATTCACATTTATTTCTCTTCTCTCTTTCCAATACTTCTAACTAAAGAGGAGAAGCCAAAGCCCAAGTAAGTAAAAAGCACCAAAACACACAATGGAGTAACATTCTACAAACTTATGGTATATAGTAGCTGTAAAACTTCTCATATGTCTACCAGAAGTCAGGGAAAGCCGTGATTCGACAGGCTCTATCCACTTTGATATCACTTAGAAGGACAGAAGAGAACCCTATTGTGTATAGCAGGGATCAGCAACCTTCGGCACTCCAGCTGGTACGAAACTACAATTCCCAGCATGCTCCATTTCATGTGAGTTCGTAGAAGAGCAGAGCAAGTATGCATGCTGGGAGTTGTGGTTTCACAACAGCTAGAGTGCCGGAGGTTGCCCACTCCTGGTGTATAGCTTCCAGACAACTGCTGTTTGTTCATGTTATGTAATAGAAGCAATTGCAGAGATTTAGCAGTCATCATTGATGGTCAAATCTGTTGACAAATAGGGAGAAAGCTGTCAATCAGCCAAGTCAGGTAGTTAGAAGCCTGCAGTGGGGCCGCTCAGATATCCATTCTGCCCATTCCTGGCATATTTTTGAACTAAGAGGGAGAATGAAGAGGTGGTCTGCACTTGTGCGGTGCACTCTCTATTCACTTCTATAGCAGTTCCTGGAAATAGTTGAGTGTGGTCGCTCGGCTCTTTTCAGAACTCTAATAAAAGTGAATGGAGAGCACCCAGCGCATGCGCAGGCCACCCTTCTTCCTTTGGGGGCCATATGCCACCAATGGTTGAGAAGGGCCAACCCCTTTCATGTCTCAGATCAACTGCACCCAGCCAGACTTTGAAGATGGGGGGAAACCGGTGGTCATTGTGAGGAACCTCTAGTAATACAATATACTTTCCTTCCAGACTCACTGCACCTAAAATACCAGATGGAGAGAAAGTAGACTTTGATGTAAGTATGTTCGTAAAGGAAGATGGAAGAAATGATAAGTAGACAGAGATATGTGACGTAGAAGAGCCACATCAATGGACAATATAGAAGTGCTTATGCACATGGCCATATTATCATAGCACATCTGAATGGCATGGATCTATAAGACCATAGCATTCGTTGTGACACTTCTGTTGGATGCCGGTGGTATTCTCTCCAAGAAAGACTCCCTAGTATGGTGCTGTACAGAGGTACCATATGGTGGCACAAGCATAGGCACTCCGGCTAGTACACGAGGCCTAATTCTCTGAAGAAATGCCTCCAATTACAAGAAACACTTATACTAAACGTTTGCTATGTCTTTTCATATAACTCGGTGTATTCCTTTAGTGGGGTTTTCTCAAAAAGGTCTTAAAGAAGGTTTTAATTGTTTCTACAGGATATCCAGAAGAAGAGACAGAACAAAGACTTGATTGAGTTGCAGTCTCTCATTGACCAGCACTTTGAGGGCCGTAAGAAGGAAGAAGAAGAACTTATTGGATTGAAAGAGAGAATTGTAAGTTATGGACCCCCCCCCACAATAGTCCTACTTCATGATATGCCCCATTGGGCCACTGGGCTGTGTATGGAGTAGCCAATGCCTGGGAAGACCCACTGGTAGTGTAATTACAACTGAAACTGCATTAACTGATATGTAATTTCGCAGTATTACCCTACAGCTAAAAAAAATTACAGTATTATAAATTTAATTAGGGTCCCTTTTTTTTTTTACTATATAAAATTAAAATCATTAATTATAATCAGAGATAGTTTTGCATGTAATGCCATATACCAGTGATGGCTAACCTTGGCACTCCAGCTGTGGTAAAACTACAACTCCCAAGATGCCCCCCTTGCTTGGCTGCTCTCAGAACTCTGTAGAAATAAATGGAGCATGCTGGGAGTTGTAGTTTCACCACAGCTGGAGTGCCAAGGTTAGCCATCACTGCCATATACAGAGCTCATGCACTACCTATATTTGTCCTCTAGTTGGCAATGTTGCGCACACACAGATGTGATTATACCTGGTCAAAATCTTACAATGTTCCAGTTCTGGCATGTTTGGTTAGAGTGACTTTTTAAAGAATTATCATAGATATGCAGCTTTAATTTATGCTACAAACTGAGTGCTAGACATGCCTTCCTTGTATAAATTGAAGTCAATAAACATTTAATCCTGATCGACAAAGCATAGATTTATTCCTAGCACAATATCATATATATTAGATCGTCATTTTGAGCACATTCTTTTCTGATGACATTATTGTGTCGCTGTTCTCAGGAGAAACGTAGAGCCGAGAGATCTGACCAGCAGAGGATCAGAGCCGAAAAAGAGAAGGAGCGTCAGAACAGACTTGCTGTAAGCACCATCTTTCTACAATTATATTTAGGCTTGTATATGTGTCGTTGACATGTCATGGCCCTGACTAAAACAAGCACGTGTGATGCATTCAAGTCATCCTTACAATCCATGCTTTGTGCAGGAGGAGAAAGCAAGAAGAGAGGAACAGGATGCCTTGAGACGTGCTGAGGATGACATGAAGAAGAAGAAGGCTCTGTCCTCCATGGGAGCCTCATACAGCAGCTACCTAGCCAAGGTAAGAGAGACTAGCAGAAAGGCCAACGAGGCTGATGTCAAATTCCACAATATGGATCTTTTTTTTTTATTCGGGTTGTCCTAAAGAATTTTGTAGTTGCTTACAATGCTTAAGCCCAAATACAGTTATATAGACTTCACTATATGGTGCTATTAAGCAACAGGTTCAGTCCCTAAACTTTTTAAGATCTTTTCTCCTTTAGGCTGACCAGAAAAGAGGCAAGAAGCAAACAGCCCGTGAGCAGAAGAAGAAGATTCTGGCAGATCGTCGCAAGCCCCTGAACGTTGACCACATGAATGAGGACAAACTCAGGTACCATCATACCTAATGCAACTGTAGACTAAATGTGAATCTCACCATTTCCTGTGGCCTATTTAGTTGACAGCTAAAAATCAATGGCCATAACGATATAGCTATAGGCATATCAACAATTAAATAGCCATATTTGGGAAATTTAAGTCTCGCCCTAGGAACATCAAAAATCCACTTCTGGGTGGCGCTTGCATAAACACTACCCCTTTTATAGAACTGTTTGGGCAAAATCCAAACTGGCAAATATAGGGGCAGGTGTCTGAAGGGGACTGAATTCCCCTTTGCTACAGAAAAAGACACCAGCATAAAAAATGGCACATGTTAGGTGGGGGTCCCATGTTGTATTGAGTTGGAGTACATTCCATTTGCGCCTCTGACCATGACTATCCAAAGTAGATATCGTTGTGGCAACCTAGTCAAGTTTCTAGTTCAGAAAACCTACTTTTATACACTTTTATGGAATTCTGTGTTATGTGGGGTCCAGTGTTCAAGATTCTCTTCTCTTGGCCAGAGCAGTTACAGAGTGTTTCTGGCTCTGTCCCTAGTTACAAAAACAACCGATTGTTTTGAATGGACACTGTGTAATGCTCATTTTCGCCTGTGGTGGTGCTGTTGGGAAACTGGACACTTAAGGGTTGTCTAGGTTCAGAGCTGAACCCAGACATATCCATCTTCACCCCTCTGGCCCCCCTGATATGAGCATCGGAGCATTTCACGCTTCGATGCTCTCTTTTTCCCTGTGCTATCCAGGGGCAAGGGTATTCCTAGGAGATCTGGTGACGTACTAGGCTCCCCATAGGGACTGCTAGGCGATGTCACTGGCACTAATGGGCGGGATTTAGCTCTGCCCTATCCCTTAAAACTGCTAGGGCAGAGCTAAAGCCTGCCCATCAGAGCCGGTGACATCACCGGAAACACGGCTGGGCGGAAGCCTCCGCCTAGCAGTCCCTATGGAGATTCCCGATGCCACGTTTCCCCATAGATTACAGCTGATCATTGAGGGTCCAACAATGGGGACACGTTATGATCAGCTCATTGTCACAAGACCCTGCTAACAAGTAGGGATTGTCCAAGAGAACCCCTTTATTACATCAGCATGTATGGCCTGCAACAATATATTAGACTGTTACCTGTTGATCTGTGATAGGGACAAGGCCAAGGAGCTTTGGGACTGGCTGTACGAACTGGAATCTGAGAAGTTTGAGATGGGAGAGAAGCTCAAGAAACAGAAATATGAGGTGAGTGAACTAAATACAGTATACTTATACCATAATAGTACATCATTTATAGCGGAATATCAATTGACAATACAATTGATTTTTCAGAAAGGTCTAATAAGAACATATTACATATTTTATAAACTACCAACAGATAGATACTGTATATTGATTGCAGCTTCCGGCATCACATCGGAAACATAGAAAATCAGTCTCTTATGTACGAAATAACCAGTAACTGATCGATTTACATCTCAGATATAAATATCCAAATCATTTCCTTTGACCTGTACAAACTAATGTATGGTTTTCTTTTTAGTAAAACACATGTTCCCATGTTAAGGGGTTGTTCAGTATTAAAAAAATAATTATATATATTATTTTTTAAAGACAGCGCCCCTCTTAAAGGGGTTGTCTGCTTATCCTATATTGATGACCTATCCTCAGGCTAGGTCATCAATATCAGATTGGCACCCTGCTGATCAACAGTATGAAGAGAACGTAACACTGGTAAGAGCGCCGTGTTCTCGCCGTTTACCTGCTCACCATCAACATGCGTTGGTGTAATCACATGTCCTCAATCCCATTCACTTCAATAGGAGCTGTAATTACACTGCTCTCCACTGCGATGTCGACAGCGAGCAGGTAAACAGTGAAGCGGAATATTAATGACCAATCCTGGGGATGGGTCATCAATACAGGATAAGTGGAGAGCCCCTTTAAATGTTCTAGTGAATTGTGCTGAGCTGCAATACAAGACATGAGCTCTGATCAAGAGAAAAGATGAGCCCTTATTTTTCTAAGGCTCCATTCAGACGTCTGTGTGTGTTTTGCGGATCCACAAAACACGGACACCGGCAATGTGCGTGCGGACCGCACATCGCCGGCACTAGAAAATGCCTATTCTTGTGCGGACAAGAATAGGACATGTTCTATTTTTTTCGGGATCGGAATTGTGGGTCTGCATTTCCGGATCCGGGCTGCACATCGTGTGGCCCCATAGAAATTAATGGGTCCGCAATTCCGTTCTGCAAAATGCGGAACAGAATTGCGGACGTGTGAATGGAGCCTAATCCTGAATAACCACTTTAAATCAAATGCTGGGGGCGCAGCATTAAATGTTGCATTATGAGAACTGTGGTAATGTTACTTGACCCTATAGGAAATAATAGAAGTCACATTCCGATTTAGTTTTTTCTCATGAACTGTACAACTTTTGAGGTCACAAAGCCCCAGCTTATGGAGTCATGCATGTGACCATATTTTTCATCCGTGTGCTATTCGCATTTTTTACAATCAGCACACTGACCCACTTATTCCTATGGGGCCATGCACATATTGGCGGATCCATATGACAGTTCCACAAATTGTAGAACGTGTCCTATTCTGGTCCGAATTGTGGAATAGAATAGTCCTCTCTCTGTTTATGGGTGTGAGACAAATGCGGAATGCACATTGAAGGTGTCCGTATGTTGCAGATCCAGGGCTTGCAGACCGAAATACAGACACAGGTATACTCACATGCAGCAGACTTGATATGGCAATTTCTGCAGTTGTCTCATACATCTGAATGGGACTTGCAGAACTCTAACCACTATATTCATAAGAATAGAACTGATTTCCTGTTTCAGAAACTCCTGCAACTATCTGCTCCATGTGAATATTCCCTAAAATGTTTAGTAACCATTTAAAGTGTTCAAAATGACACTAATTTAAAAGTAAATCCAGGAATTGTTCGAAGGTGTTGAGCACCCTATCGTGCAATGGCAATCCACATATTTAGTATTGCCCAAATGTGCATGAAGATCTGTGCGTTATCAGAAGTAAACATCCACTTACCAGCATATACTCACTCCAGTGGCATAAACCAAGGGGATATGAGAGGCAGTCTGCGGCTAGGCGGTAGCCATTTTGCCCTACAATGCACTTTTTTGGGTCAATCTGTCACTCTGGACTTTACGCTGACACCACTGGGACAGCAAATCTTTTCTTTTATAGTGTTGGGGCCACAGATCCCTCTAGGGCGGGATGTAAATATTTACTTCAATCGTAGATATATTGGATTTCAATAGATTATTCTAATTGATTATTCAACTCTTAGGGTCTATTCACACGTCCGTTGTTTCTTTCCTGATCTGTTCCGTTTTTTGCTGAACAGATCTGGACCAGATCTGGACCCATTCATAGTTGACATGATACAAGTCTGATACATAACTTCAAACTTAAAATAATAAAATTAAGTCTGCCTGAAGCCACCACTAGGGGGAGCTTAAACTTATACAGTACGCAGAAAGCTCTTACACTTCGTCCAGTGGTACCTGCATGCGGTCAGCATGTCAGCTTTTATATGTAGGTCAATGAAGATGATTTAGAGCTCTGTACAAGAAAAAGCAGAGCCATCACCACTATAAAATAGATGAAAAGATTTATCATCATAGAATGTTGGACATATTTTCTCAAGAAAATAAATAAGTGTTCACAGGGCTTTACCCTTAAAGAGGACCTGTCCGTTTTAGTAACTACTTGCATCCCCCGTGTAATAACAATTGTGGAGCATCTATTCTAATGACTCTATGATGTGTCATTCCTTTATTATTCCTTCTAGAAGTCATGAATGAATTACCAGCGGTTTGCAATGAATGTCCATTTGGGCGTTACTAGTTTGAGTTGTGTCCCTGCTCAGCATGCCACTATCTAATCAGTGCTACTAGTATCAGGATGCAGTGACACAACCCAAACTGGACCTTCACTGCAGACTGCCAGCAATTCATTCATGAATTCTTGTAGGAAAAATAAAGGAATAGCATACCATAGAGCCATAAGAATAGATGCTCCAGAATTATTATTACATGGGGAATGCAAGGCGTTATTAAAACAGACACGTCAGGAGAGGCGAGAGAGGTCCTCTTTAACAAGATTACAGCAATCGTGGCTTAAAAAAACAAAAGAACAAATTTAATCTTGTGTCTCATATATTATTTCTCCGCAGAAGTGAATAATGCACACAGACGTATGGAAGAAAGCAATATTTAGACATAAATTAGCTAGAAAGCCAGAGACAGACAAATATAAACAGAGGAAAGAATATATAGATACATGCAGCCAAGGCCTCGACTCCAGATCTCAAAGGGAAAATTAGAACCACAACATTCAAATTCAAGTGAAAAATGTGAACTCGATTAATCATGAAACAGCATTTATAACCCCCTCTGCCTCGAAAAAGGCCCCAATGAAAAGGCAGAAACGTTGCCACATGAGAAATACAATCTTCCCCTTGAATTGGAGCGCTGTGGTTTTCCAGTATCCAATATTAAGGGCATTATATTCAGGGGGTAATATTAGGGCACACTTAACAACTACCCCATTATTCACATGATTATCTTGGTCTTTCTTAGATTACAACCCTGCACAGGAGAGTGGAAGAACTCTCTAAGTTGTAAGTAGAGATGCCCATTTTGAAGGGCATAAAAAACTCAGGGCTGTCTGTTCAGGCATGTGTCAAGGCACTATCAGTACGACAGGGCTTGGTGCTGAAGCATTGGCATAACACAATAAGTTACGAAGGAGACAGAGACTGCAAGCCAATAACGAGAAGGCCAATGAGAAATGGACGGGTCTTATTTCTGCAGTCATATTTTGTCCAGAGTCCTAGCCATGGCTCCAACATATTCATACACTGCCCCAACCCCAGACAAAAGCTCCTCCAGAAGAGTGAATTAAGGGAGCAGAAGTGAGCAATATTGTTAGGTTACTCATCCACTTTTTTTTAGTTTTCTGAGATGTTACCTTTTAGACATACTATGATCCAGATAGATGCCACCTTCCATATGTAGGTAAAGTCGAGATGGTTAATCGTACAAAGGCGTAGATCTGTACCTAGCGCCCATACAGGAATGGCTTGCAGTCTTGGTGTTCTTCATTTTTAAAGAATTTGGATCAATTGAACCTAAATGCCTCTGCTAAAGGCCCAAGCCCTGGTGTAATGGAAAGGTAAGTTGTGTGTTTTGGCAACACCAAAGGTACAGTTGTTGTGTATGTTACTAGACACTGGCTGGACCCGTCTTCAACTCTTTTCTTTCACATATGGCTTTCTTCACGGGTAATTGAGGTAATAGGCTTCCTACGACAGCTCAGGATATGAAAGAGCTGCAGGTAAGGATCTGTATAGGACCCACAAGCATAAATGGGTTGTGTGTTGTTTTAACAGGTTACAACTCTCAGGAACCGTATTGATCAACTGCAGAAACAGTGAGTAGCTGGTGTTCTCCAAACCCAACCTGCATCCAAAACTTCCCTCAAAATCATAGCCCAAACATCTGTATATAGAACGTATCCCCTTAAATGTCTCCTGTGCTCACTTCTGGGGGTAGGTTCACACCTCTGTTTAACTAATCTGACAGACAACAGCCTTCCGGAGCTCACCGGATCTGGCCTAACTGGGTACTGCCAACTATAATGGGATCGGCTGCTTTCTGTCACGAGTGCAAAGTTTTGGCTGGACAAAAATCACTACATGCACCATTTTTTACTCCTCATCGTTGACACCCTCTACATAACTCCTAGGAAATTAATGCACTACAGTTTGACTTGTGGTTGTGCATCCACATCTACCCACTGCCCAGTTCATTATCATTGGCACAGGCAATCATAAATACCCGTTATCCCCATACAAATGTGAAGGCAATATGACATACGCACTATAAGTACCATTCACTAAAATCATTCCCAAGATGAATGCAATGGAATGTAATTATATAAGACTATGCATGAACTAATCAATTTCCTAAAATAAAAATAAAATAAAAAAAACACTACAATTTAATATGCCATTTCTGATTCCCTTCCTTGTTGCTTCATACCCAATGACCGAATGTTAGGCACAAAAGGGTGAGAATGGCTTTATAAAAATAAGTCATACACAGATTACCCGTTGTTCCTGTTCTGAGGCTTCCTTGGTCCCCCTCCAGTCTCTACTTCCTGGTCCCTCCGAACATGGAAACATGATCACTCAGCCAATCGCTGCCTGAGACGTTAATGTTGTAGCCATTGACCTAGATGTAGAGACTGGCATTGGCCCCAGCACGCTTTGAAACAGGAGCATCGAGGTATCTGTGAGCTACTTCCACAACCTATGAATGGCCTAATTCTACACACAAGAGAATGAGAATGGCTTAAAAAAAAAAAATTTTTTTTTTTTTAGTTCCCCTCAACACAGAAAGATTCCTCAGCCAATTGCTGGCCGAGGCAGGTTCACTGGTGCTACCATTAACTGGCTGTGCCGAGAGGAACCGGAATGTAGATACTGGCAGTGGACTCAGGAACTGTGGAAACAGGAGTGGTGGGGTATCCAGAGCTGTGACTTTTTTTTATACATTTTTTAAGCCATTCATATTTTTTTTCTTCCGGCCAGAAAACCCCTTTCATACAACATTACTTGGGGTTACTATAACATAAAGGTATCATCTCCCACTATAAGTCCAGTATGCTCATGACATACCGTACTACGGTAAAGTATCACAAGTTACAAGCCACTGCTGACTGATTTTTTTGCTTGCGATATCTGAAGTTCTAACCCTCAATTATAACAAGTAAGTAAACTGAGTTTTGCTAACCTACTTCTTCTCTGACCCTGATATGTAAGGTACAGTATAAGCATTTGAGGAACTTGCGATGACTCTCACCCATCAGCAAGGTCTAATACTATCAAAGCCTAAAGGATGCGGCATCCTATAAAGGTGTCCACATTCTTAAAACTATTATAGTATTCCATTCTTTGGGGCTTTTCGGGTGACCATACACATTAGACAGAAATTGGTTCATGATTGAATAGCAATTGATCATCTGGTGAATGATCGTTTCTCAGACGAGTTCAATGAAACCGGGCAAAGGACGAAAGATCTTTCTGAAAACTTTCTTTCAAAGAAAGATCTTTCATTCACAATCTTGACGATCATTCACAGACGACTTGTTTTCAGATGATGTTGGTCTATCCTCAATCGCCTAAAAAGAACATGAGTTGGTAAATTTCAACCTACGTACATTCTTTTCGGTTGAAATCATCTTTCATGAACCTTAGACTAATGTGTATGACCACCTTTAGGACCATGTTGAAAGAGTGAAAGCAATGCAAATCTATGGAAAGCATGCATGATAAGAGAAGGTAGTATGGCATGTGGGAGTATATGCTCAGTCTCACCCAAACTAACATGAAGACATGGTAAGTGACGTAGCATGGGTGTGCCAAATGTGTGTATACAAGGGCTTATTTCTTTCTTCTACCTCTGATACTGTCCTTCTCCCTCTCAGTCCCCTGTCCTGCCTCTTTCCTCTCACCCTTTACTTGGGATTCTCTAGATGGATCTCCTGACCATGATCTTTTTTTCCCCATCAACAGTAGCAAGAAGGCAGCTGGAGGCAAAGGAAAAGTTGGAGGCCGCTGGAAGTAAGCTCCCCCATCAACAAGACCTTCTTCTGACAGAGAGCAGCCCCTCTTCATCCTTCTTTTACCAAACCCAATCCTGCAGGAAGCTGGCTACACTGAGTGCCCCACAAGATAGCTGTCATGTCTTACCCCGAGGGCCACCGTTTTCTCTCTGTGGACTGCTCTGTATGATCTCTTCTCTTTTGTAAATAAAGTGTGAAGCTTCTTACCCTTACAAACGTCTGCTTGTCACATACATTGGACTGAAGACATATGGAAATGCCATTTATCTCCAGATACTGATAAATGAGGCTCTAGTTGTGGTAGTATGTACAGTAGGTACCTTATATGCCCTTTTACTGAAACCCTTGTCATTAGGTAATATTTGAAGCCTTCATTAAATTCGTACAGTATAACCTGTAAATTGAGTGTCACCTATTTTTTTTTAGTAATATACCTAAATCAGAATTTCAGGGAACATTTATTAGATGCGCCACAAAGCCGAATTTCCTCGCGCTTCACGGTAACTTATCAATTTTACCTGAAATGGCATAAAAAACAACAAACACACTCACTTCATTTGTTTAAGAGTGAAGAGACCTCCACAGCCATCTTGATTTAAGATCCCGTGCAAAATCGCGTGCACCGTGACATCATCATGCGTCGCATGAGATTTCGCGCCTGATCTTCAATCAAGATGGCCACAGCAGCCTCTTTGCGCTCAAATGGATAAGGCGAGTATTATTTAATTTATTTCAACTGCAAGCCCTACATTCTTATCTCAGATGCTGAGATCAATGATGGGGGCGTGGCGCAATAACCGTTCCCCATCATTGCACCCACTACATAATTTTGTCATGAAACGCATTTCTTTGTAAAGTTCGGCAAAATTTTCCATAACTTCCCTCATCTCTAGTAATGGCCATCAAAACATTGGACACGCATTTTTAACATACTTTTATGTACATAATTTGTGTGATGATGCAATCTTCAGAAAAAGCTGTTCTATATCTTTGGAAAACTGCTTGCAAGTGCCCAGGTAGGTGGGTTTTCCTGCTCAAAATGCCCACCTTCCTCAACGTCTGCCCCATAGTCTCTCAATGCTTCTTCCCCAAAGTCAGGAGATGCCGCTGCATTTCTCACAATGGCGCAGTGTGCTGCGCTTCTGATTTCACAAGTAGCGCCTGGGCATAGTGGCTCACAGAGGAAAATCGCCCATAGTGGGCACCTTTGCAAGATACGGAGCTGCATCACTGGACATCAGGGGAGGGAAGCATTGGCAAGCTATGGGGAGGAGAAGATGGAAGTTTTGGGCACTTTGAACAGGAAAACCCACCTATTTCCTCACTTGCGAACCTTTTTCCAAAAGAACTAAGCTGCTTTTCTGAAGACTGCATTCTCACACAAATTACACACAGGTATGTTATAAATGCTAATCCAACGTTCTGACGGCCATATCCTCAGGATAGGTCATCATTATTTTTTTTTATGGGGTTATCCAATGAAATGTATTATTATGCATGTGAAATATATTATAACATACAATGCAATAAAAATGTTGTTCACTTTCCATATACATTACATTTTCCTCTCTAGTAGCGCCCCCTGCTGTCGATTATGCTGACCCCCTTCCTGGATTCAGACGTAGACTAACATACTCAGTATCTTCACCTCATAGAGAAGTAGGTGAAGTGGTTCAGAAACCTTCATCCCTACTTCTAAATTCATTGAAATTTACAGCTATATCTCTCTACACGGTGGAAAAGGAAATAGTGGGGACATTATATAGGCATACGTATCTCTGGGGCTATATGTAACACAAGACCATTTTCTATGTAGAATCTGACTACATAGGGTTTGTTTGCTGTCTGTTACCATGGAGATGAATAAGAATCCACAGGATTCATAAGCATAAAAAGTTAGGAAAATGTGAGTCAAGACAATTTGCTAATTTATCAAATTTTTCCTTTTAAAATGCATTGGAACAATCAAAAAATCCTTTAATTCAGAATTTCTGCATAATGTAGACTTTTTTAGGCCAAGCGGAAGTGCCCCCAAAAATTATATCCTCAATATAATTGACCAACAGGAGTAAATAAAAATTCTGTCCAGCAGCCAACATTTTCCCACTCAAAGAGAAAAACCCACAAAAACTGTAAACCAGCTACTAATATATTTACAAATCAAACCATACAAATCAGACTTCATAAATAACACTTTGAACGGCCGTGTCCTTCATTGAGACGGGTGAGAGAGCAGTTCATCAATGTCCATCCTAAGGTTGGTAGTAGACAGGCGCAGGGCTTGTAGCAGCATTCTGCTTGAAATGTTATTCCTGTATTTGGATTTTATGTGATTTAAGTCAGAAAAAGACTTCTCACAGATATAGGTGCTGCCAAACATGGAGGCAAGCTTCAGTCCCAGATCTCGTAGATTGGGGAAGCGTTTCTTATCAAGGAGTTTGAAGAAGGGCACCCCCACCTCTGCTCTGGAGGCAAGGTAAAGGTCCATCTGTAATTCGGATAACTCCAACCTGTAATGTACGTCGGCGTTACTAATATCGACAGAGAGGGGGTCACTGAATAATCGGAAACTCGAGTTTAGCTCACCGAGCTCGTTATACCTTCTGTTAAAGTTTTCAATAAGCGTCTCAATCTTTGGGATAAATCTGTTGAAGTCCAAGTTGGTACCGCTTTCGTTGACTTCATGGAAGAGTTCATTGCAGCACTCGAAATTGGTCAGCTCGTTCTGCAACAGATTTAACTTCAGCAACATGAGTTTGGTCCTGAAAGCAGAGATGTGCTTAAAGAGTTGACAGACGCTCTGATCCTTCTTCTTAAGACTTTGGTTCAAAGAGTTTAAGGTCAGTGTTATGTCCGTCAAGAAGGCGAGAGAACAGAGGAAGTCAACGTCACAGAGACGTTCCTCCAGGAAAGGGTCAGATTTTAATTCTGTCAGAAAGAGGTAAATTTCTTTTCGGAGACGGAAAAACTTACAGAGATAATTCCCTTCATTTAACCAACGAACATGTCTATTCTGAGGTAAATCGCAGCTGGCGGCTTCCAGCTCCTCCAAAAGGGCTTTAAACCTCCTGCGGGTTACACCACATTTCTTGTCTCTTATCATAGTAGTAATTTTTATCACAACCTCCATTATATCAGACATTTTTAACAAGGTTCCCACCATTCCTTCCTCGTGAACAATGCAATGGAACGTCAAACATCCAATGCCATCTTGTTTTAACAAGCCGGCAAGACCAGAGTTCTTTATGACGGTGGACTTGGCACCATCAATGATGCTTACACATCTATCGAAGCCACCATGTTCAGCCAAGGCCATCTTCACTTCCTCATAAACATCTTGGTCTTTCACAGCACCTTGCAAGTGGCATGAGATGTAATAATTCTTCTGATATGTTGAAGTCTTTATCTACCGTACGGATACAGACTATAAGCTGGTTGCTACCAGTGATATCCGTTTTCTCATCTACGGCAATGGAAAAATAAGAGCAGTTCTTCACAGCTTCGTTTACCTTTTGACTGACGTACTGATCCATGACTGAAATGCGGCGGGCGACGGTCTGATGGGAGAGAGACACCGACTCAAAGCACTTGGCCATTTCCTCGCTGCCAAAGGCACGAGCCATTTTGACGGCACACTCTTTAATAAACGCTCCGTCACTGAAGGCTTTTTTCCTTTTCACAATTTCTTCACAGATGAGGAACGATGCCTTTATGGCTGCTTTTTCTGTATTCATGGTTGGCATAGACACTGGAGACTGGTTCTTCAGTTTGGTTTTCAAGTCATTGATCACTGCTAGCCTTAAGTCGCCAGTATATTTGGAGAACTGGAATTCATGTTGAGAGACGTAATGTCTTTTGACATTGTATTCCTTGCAGACCGCTAATATCTGAAGACATACCAAGCACTGGGGTTTGTTTTTGGACTTCACAAACAAGTAATCCATTTCCCAGCGTTGCTTAAATGATCGATTCTCACCGTCGACCTTCCTCTCTCGGGGGGTGCTCAATTTTGGAGAGAAGTCAGTAGGAGAAACCTGAAAAATAAAATACATGAAAGTCACACCTTAAAGTGAAGACGACAAAAACGTATCAACACATATTCTGTTCTGACGGGTCACTAAAGGGTGGGAAAGTGTGCTGGGTTAGGTGTTATCCATGAATCATAGGACATACAGTCGATATAAAAATTCTACACACCCCTGTTAAAATGAGACAAAAGATAAATCATTTCAGAACCTTTTTCCACCTTTAATGCGACCTATAAGCTGTACCACTCAATTGAAAAACAAACCAATCTTTTAGGTGGAGGGAAGAAAATAAAAAAATAAAAAATAAATAAATCATGTGGTTGCATAAGTGTTATAACTGGAGATGTAGCTGTGTTCAGAATTAAGCAATCACATTCAAAATCCTGTTAAATAGGAGTCAGCATACACCTGCCATCATTTAAAGTGCCTCTGATTAACCCCAAATAAAGTTCAGCTGCTCTAGTTGGTCTTTCCTGAAATGTTTTTAGTCACATCCCACAGCAAAAGCCATGGTCCACAGAGAGCTTCCAAAGCATCAGAGGGATCTCATTGTTAGAAGGTATCAGTCAGGAGAAGGGGCCAAAAGAATTTCCAAGGCATTAGATATACCATGGAACACAGTGGAGACAGTCATCATCAAGTGGAGAAAATAAGGCACAACAGTGACATTACCAAGAACTGGACGTCCCTCCAAATCTGATGAAAAGACGAGAAGAAAACTGGTCTGGGAGGCGACCAAGAGGCCTACAGCAACATTAAAGGAGCTGCAGGAATATCTGGCAAGTACTGGCTGTGTGGTACATGTGACAACAATCTCCCGTATTCTTCATATGTCTGGGCTATGGGGTAGAGTGGCAAGACGAAAGCCTTTTCTTACCAAGAAAAACATCCAAGCCAGGCGGCTACATTTTGCAAAAACACATCGGAAGTCTCCCAAAAGCATGTGGGAAAAGGTGTTATGGTCTGATGAGGTTGAACTTTTTGGCCATAATTCCAAAAGATATGTTTGGCCCAGAAACAACACTGCACATCACCAAAGAACACCATACCCACTGTGAAGCATGGTGGTGGCAGCATCATGCCAAGGGGCTGTTTTTCATCAGCTGGAACTGGGGCCTTAGTTAAGCTAGAGGGAGTTATGAACAGTTCCAAATACCAGTCAATATTGGCACAAAACCTTCAGGCTTCTGCTAGAAAGCTGAACATAAAGAGGAACTTAATCTTTCAGCATGACAACGACCCAAAGCATACATCCAAATCAACCAAGGAATGGTTTCACCAGAAGAAGATTAAAGTTTTGGAATGGCCAGCCAGAGCCCAAACCTGAATCCGATTGACAATCTGTGGGGTGATCTGAAGAGGGCTGTGCCCAGGAGATGCCCTCGCAATCTGACGGATTTGGAGTGTTTTTGCCGAGAAGAGCGGGCAAATCTTGCCAAGTCAAAATGTGCCATGCTGATAGACTCATGCCCAAAAAGACTGAGTGCTGTAATAAAATCAAAAGGTGCTTTAACAAAGTATTAGTTTAAGGGTGTGCACACTTATGCAACTATTTTATTTTTATATTTTTTGTCTTCCCTCCACCTAAAAGATTTCAGTTTGGTTTTCAATTGAGTTGTACAGTTTATAGGTCACATCAAAGGTGTAAAAAGTTCTGAAATGATTCTCATTCTTTTACATTACAGAAACCTGACATTTTAACAGGGGTGTGTAGACTTTTTATATCCACTGTAGATCTTAGACCTCATGTACACAAACAAGTGCTGGCCATTCTGTGCATCACTGCACAGGCACCATATGTGCGGCTGCCGCAACGTATCCAGACCCATTCGACTTGAATGGATCCGTGATTGGTACGCAAAACACAAAATATAGAGCATGTTTTTTTTTTGTGGTGCAGAGGCACAGAGAGAAACCTTCCGAATTGCAGAGCCATTTAAGTGAATGGGTCCGTATCTGTGATATGGTGTGCACATGGCCGGTGCCCGTATATTGTGGACCCGCTGTTCGCGGGCTGCAATACAGGCAAACACAAACAACGGCCGTGTGCATGAGGCCTTTTTGTGCGGATGAAAACATCCGGCGATCGGGGGGGTTGAGCCAATAGCAGGGTGCGATGAGGACGAGCCACCCTAGAATCGCGGGAGACACTAGATTGTAAGCTCTTGCGAGCAGGGCCCTCGCTCCTAGTGTTTTAGTTGTTACCCTGTAACGTCTTTTGATTGGTACATAAACCTTCTGAATTTTAAAGTGCTGTGGAATATGGTGGCGCTATAATAGGTGCCCGGGCATTGGGGGTGTCGGTATAGGGGTTTATAAATGACCCCCCCCCCCCCCCCAAAGTATATTAGATACAGATCCTGATGGTATCTGTATTATTATTTTTTTGTGGGGGGAGGAGGTAAACGTGCATCTTGAACAGCCCCCAGCAATACAACATTATTAGGAGACACATCATTGCACTTCACTTATGTAAAGTACCTCTAAGCAGTAATATTACCCTCTCCTGAGCAGTGCGTGCAAAATGCATCCCTAGGAGCTGCTTACCACACAGGACTCCATGGCTGCAGGAGCATCGACGCGGGAAGGCTCCATGATCCCGCACACAGTACAGGAAGTGCGGCCACTGCGGGGAGATTGGCGAGGTCCAGTTCGTGCCCACAGGCTACTTGGACCTCCTAGTCCCTAGATGTCGCTGTCGCGTTGTATCGGGACCCCAGCGGACAGGAAAGTTTTACTATCCCCGGGGTGTGTATGAACTGCGGACCTCCATGTCTATAAGTGGCGCTGTGGAGTCCGTAAGCTATTGTGTTCCCAGCCGCACACCGTAGAGCTGGTAATGGTTTTACGGCGTTCGCTTGGACCTCCGAACCTGTAGGTGGCGCTGCGTTTTCGCATTAGGAAGTGTAACCCCCTCCCGTTTCCCCAGCGCTGTGCTGAGCGCTGGAAAGCAGGACACGGCGAGGAAATGGCCAGCAAAGTGATGTAAGTACCGGTGCTCGGTGATAGCGGCCGGGGCGGTGTCAGCACGCGCGGGGGATTCTCGGGCTTCTCTCTTCCTTGCGGTGTTTCCCCCCCCACTCTGACGTGTCAGGTCCTCGCGTGGATCAAACTTAATCTGGTTCCTGCCGGGGGTGACCTTAGAACAAAGAGTGAGCGGCTATCCAGGGCCGCCTGCTGCCCTCATACCACAGCACTACAAGTCTCAGCATGCCCTGCAACTAAGCAAGTGCAGGGAGAACTGCAAGATCCAGCATGCCCTGCCCCTGTCTACTCTAATTGGCTTTAGTATTATTATTACACTTCTAAAAGGAGTGTTTATTTATTTTTATTTTATTCTTTTTTTTTTATCTTCAATATTATTATCTTTTTTTATATTTGTTTTCATTATTTTGTTACAGTGAGGCCATTCTTGTTATCTTAGGAAAGATTGTGATTTTCTTCTCACTTTTGAAGGTGACCGTGGGACTGAATACCATTGGTCGGCTTTTTAATTTTCTTTAATTTATAAAATTCTTCTTACTTTGATAATTTTTATTTTTAATATTTTTATTTTTTTTCAAATCTAATTTTCCTTCACACTATGACCATATGGTCAGCGTTTCATCCCTGAAGGTCCATGAGATCCCAGACCAGCCATGGATGGGATCCATGTTATATCAGTGGTTTTCACAGACCCATGGATGATAACGTGCGTGGGGGAGCCATAATCTCGGACACAATAAGGCGTACTTCTGTGATGTCACCGCGGACCTATGATCAGTAAAAAAAAAAGCCACTGACGTGTGAATACCCTCAATGAGTACTTGAGCGGTCCGTAGAGACCATAGACAGCATGTGACCGTGATTTATTGACATGTGCAAGAGCCCTTAATAGGGTTTTATGACATTTTACTACAGTTTCTGATAGGTGGGGGGCCGACACCTGGGACCCCCTTCGATCAGCTGTTTGAGAAGTTACGCCGTTCGCAGTAGCCCCGCAGCCTTTTCTCTGATCACCAAGCACAGCGGCGTCCATTTGATAGCGGCTTGGTAGCTTAGCCTCATTTGCTTTAATAGGGTGCCTTATCAAATAGCTGATCGGCAGGGGTCCCTGGTGTCGGACCCCCACCGATCAGATACTAATGACCTGTCCTGAGGTTAGGTCATCAGTAGAAAAGTCTCAGAAAATCACTTTAAGGCTCCATTCACACGTCCGCATCTGTTCCGCAATATCGGGAACGGGTGCGGATCCATTCATTCTCAATGGGGCAGAACAGGATGCATCCGCATTTCCGAAACTCTTGTATCATCTCAGACATTGGGGATCTATCGCTAGGATATGACCCCAATGTCTGATGGGTGCGGGTCCCACCTCTTTAGAACGGAGCCTGCAAAGTTAAGGAGAGCACACTGTGCATGCGCCCTCCATTCATTTCTATGGGAGTGGCAAAAATAGCTGAGCTGCGCGCTTGTCTATTTTCAGACGTCCCATTGAAATGAATGGGAGTTGGCCGCTCATGTGCCTTTCTTCACTTTGCGGGTTCCATTCTTAAGATAGGTGGGACTTCCTGACTCTCCTCTGACAGATGGCGGGAAGACGAGGATCTGGGGCGAAATTAATGTTTTTGCTCGATCCTTTAGTTCTCCTGGGAGACGAGCTGCCTCCAGAACTGTCTGGCAGCGGGTTCCTCCACTCTCCCTGTCGAATACTGAGCAGAAGGTCTATGGCAGGGATGGCCAACCTGTGGCTCTCCAGCTGTTGTAAAACTACAATTCCCACCATGCCCTGCTGTAGGCTGAAAGCTAAAGGCAGTTTGGGCATGCTGGGAGTTGTAGTTTTGCAACAGCTGGAGGGCCGCAGGTTGGCCATCCCTGGTCTATGGGGAAGCCGGAAGGAAGTTGGGAGAGGTAGCTGCCGACCGCTTTAGACAACATGGTCGTTCAGGTTAATGATAATCCCTTGCTGCAGTTCTCTCTGGCATTGCACAGAACCACGAATCGATTTGCATAAGGCCTCATGCACACGACAGGTTTTTTTCACGGTCCGCAAAAACGGGGTCCGTGATCCGTGACCGTTTTTTCGTCCGTGGGTCTTCCTTGATTTTTGGAGGATCCACGGACATGAAAAAAAAGTCGTTTTGGTGTCCGCCTGGCCGTGCGGAGCCAAACGGATCCGTCCTGAATTACAATGCAAGTCAATGGGGACGGATCCGTTTGATGTTGACACAATATGGTGCCATTTCAAACGGATCCGTCCCCATTGACTTTCAATGTAAAGTCTGGAGTTCTTTTATACCATCGGATTGGAGTTTTCTCCAATCCGATGGTATATTTTAACTTGAAGCGTCCCCATCACCATGGGAACGCCTCTATGTTAGAATATACTGTCGGATATGAGCTACTTCGTGAACCTCAGATCCGACAGTATATTCTAACACAGAGGCGTTCCCATGGTGATGGGGACGCTTCAGGTTAGAATACACTACAAACTTTGTACAAGACTGCCCCCTGCTGCCTGGCAGCACCCGATCTCTTACTGGGGGATATGATAGCACAATTAACCCCTTTAGGTGCGGCACCTAAAGGGGTTAATTGTACTATCATATTCCCCTGTAAGAGATCAGGGCTGCCAGGCAGCAGGGGGCAGCCCCCCCCCCCTCCCCAGTTTGAATATCGTTGGTGGCACAGTGTGCCCCCACCATCGGCCCCCCCTCCCTCCCTCTATTGTATTAAATCGTTGGTGGCACAGTGTGCCAACCACCATCGGCCCCCCCTCCCTCCCTCTATTGTATTAAATCGTTGGTGGCACAGTGTGCCAACCACCATCGCCCCCCCCCTCCCTCTATAGCAGTAACATTGGTGGCAGTGTGCGGTCTCAACAGTAGAAGATTCATACTTACCTGCTTGCTGCTGCGATGTCTGTGTCCGGCCGGGAGCTCCTCCTACTGGTAAGTGAAAGGTCTGTGCGGCGCATTGCTAAAGAACTGTCACTTACCAGTAGGAGGGGCTCCCGGCCGTTCACAGACATCGCAGCAGCAAGCAGGTAAGTATGAATCTTCTACTGTTGAGACCGCACACTGCCACCAATGTTACTGCTATAGAGGGAGGGGGGGGGGGGTGCGATGGTGGTTGGCACACTGTGCCACCAACGATTTAATACAATAGAGGGAGGGAGGGGGGCCGATGGTGGTTGGCACACTGTGCCACCAACGATTTAATACAATAGAGGGAGGGAGGGGGGGGGCGATGGTGGGGGCACACTGTGCCACCAACGATATTCAAACTGGGGAGGGGGGGGGGGGGTCTGCCCCCTGCTGCCTGGCAGCCCTGATCTCTTACAGGGGAATATGATAGTACAATTAACCCCTTTAGGTGCCGCACCTGAAGGGGTTAATTGTGCTATCATATCCCCCTGTAAGAGATCGGGTGCTGCCAGGCAGCAGGGGGCAGTCTTGTACACAGTTTGCAGTGTATTCTAACTAGAAGCGTCCCCATCACCATGGGAACGCTTCTGTGTTAGAATATACTGTCGGAAATGAGTTTTCACGAAGTGAAAACTTAGATCAGAAAAAGCTTTTATGCAGACGGATCTTCGGATCCGTCTGTATGAAAGCAACCTACGGCCACGGATCACGGACACGGATGCCAATCTTGTGTGCATCCGTGTTCTTTCACGGACCCATTGACTTGAATGGGTCCGTGAACCGTTGTCCGTCAAAAAAATAGGACAGGTCCTATTTTTTTGACGGACAGGATACACGGATCACGGCCTCGGCTGCAAAACGGTGCATTTTCCGATTTTTCCACGGACCCATTGAAAGTCAATGGGTCCGCGGAAAAAAACGGAAAACGGCACAACGGCCACGGATGCACACAACGGTCGTGTGCATGAGGCCTAAAATTGCAGCAGAAATCCAGTGGTTTAGGCCGGCAGGACTGCAGCAAAAGCCACAATATGTGAACCCCTGCTGGACCATAGGGAGGAGCAGCCTGTAATTATCCAGCTTCCATCAAACTACATATGGCAGGGCCATCTGCTGCTGTTAGATCGGAGCTGCCAGGTCATATATAGTCCAGTAATTTATATATTGCCTGATCTGCTTACACATATGATCTGGATATATGTTCCCCCAGGACTGTTGACACATGGCGGAAATTTCAGCAGTGGATTTACTTGCAAATCGTTGCAAAATCTAGAGTAAAAATCCGCTAGTGCTGCATGTGAATTTGCTTGAGGATCTCTACACGGATTCACTGCTTACTTTGCCCCACTGCATTGCAAATCGTGAAATCCGCAGTGTAAGGCCTCATGCACACGACCGTTTTTTTTTTAAGGTCCGCAAAAATGGGGTCCGTCATCCGTGACCGTTTTTTCGTCAGTGGGTCTTCCTTGATTTTTGGAGGATCCACGGATATGAAAAAAAAAATCTAAGTCAAGTTTGCCATTGAAATGATAGGAAAAAACGGATCACGGACGCGGATGGCAATATTTTATTTCTAAATAAGGATATATTTTTTCTAAAATGAAACACATCCCCTGCACTACAAATCCCAGAATGGCCATTTACAGGCAGTGATTGTTGGTACCTTTCTTGGTGTTGGATCATAGCAGTTTGGTAAAAAAAAAAGTTTTTTCAGTTGTATTTTAAGGCTCCCGACTTAGGCTACTTTCACACTAGCGTTCATAGGTCCGTTCGTGAGCTCCGTTTGAAGGGGCTCACGAGCGGACCCGAACGCCTCCGTCCAGCCCTGATGCAGTCTGAATGGAGCGGATCCGCTCAGACTGCATCAGTCTGGCGGCATTCAGCCTCCGCTCCGCTCGCCTCCGCACGGACAGGCGGACAGCTGAACGCTGCTTGCAGCGTTCAGCTGTCTGCCTGGCCGTGCGGAGGCGAGCGGATCCGTTCAATGTAAGTCAATGGGAACGGATCCGCTTGAAGATGTCACCATATGGCTCAATCTTCAAGCGGATCCGTCCCCCATTGACTTTACATTGAAAGTCTGAACGGATCCGCTCAGGCTACTTTCACACTTAGAATTTTTTCTAAGTTATTAATGCAGACGGATCCGTACTGAACGGAGCCTCCGTCTGCATTAATATGATCGGATCCGTTCAGAACGGATCCGATCGAACGCTAGTGTGAAAGTAGTTAAGAGTTTCTGAGATTTTTATACTATATGACCTAACCTGCTTTGAGAAGGCAGTGGCTCTCCTGTGATCACTGCTGCCTTCTCGCGGCTCACCAAGCACAGCGCCGTACATTGTATAGCTGTTGTGCTTGGTATTGTGCTCAGCTCCCTTCACTTTGAATAGGGCTGAGCTGCTCCTAGGCCACGTGACCGATGAACACGACGTTACTGGCCTAGGAATAGCTGTGTAAAGGCCGCGGCGCGGTCGAGAGCGCCGGTGCCTTCTCATATAGCTGATCGGCAGCAGTCCCGGGTGTCGGACCTCCACCGATCAGATACTGATGACCTATCCTGAGGATGGGTCATCGGTATCAAAATCTCGGAAAACCCCTTTAATAGTTTCTGGCAGTAATCCTAGATTGTTAGTGGGACATCTACATAGTGGATACAAGCCATATCTCAGGAGATTACCCTGCTGCATCAAGAAATGCCACCTTCTATAGAAAAGGATTCCCACTGGTGCATATAGTTAGTTCCACCCTCTGACTCCTGCTGGGAATATGGCCACTGGTACCCAGGGACAGAAGAGGAAATAAAGGATCAGGCAAGTTGAATTGGGTTGTTTTCTACAGATATCTATTTTAAAGTTCCCATCATTGCACAAAAAAAAAAAGCCAGTGTTATTGGTTCAAAGCTACAGTGCTGCTACTACTACTACTCCCATTATTTGCCATGTTCTCAACGCATGAACTTTCATAGACGTCAACAGAAGTAATGGTGCCAGTAGCGGACTGATTGGCTACGTGGTTTGTGAGATCCTTCCAGCTCGGATGCACTTACCCCACATTTTGCCCCCGACACCTGCCGTTGGTGGAGAGGCAGGGCCACCAATACACATTAGGTGATGATGGGTAGGGTAAAAAAAATAGATTTTTGGGCTCCCCGGGTCCCACTTCTGAAATGAGCAGTCCACTGCTGCATTCACTTCTATGGGAGTGACACAGACTCATTCAGGGTACGTTCACACTTCACACACAATATATTTGGGATGGATTCTCCACCAAAAAACTGCCCCAAAATCGCGTGCTGACTTTCTCCCTTGATTTGAAAAGAGGAACCCACATTTGAATTCGTACAGCGCCTTTTTTTTTTTTTTTCAGCTTGCGGTTTTAAAACCACACAGTGGAAAAGAGAAGTGGCGTCCTCTTTTTACGTGAATTCTGCGTCCAGAGTTACCATTCAAATAGGCAGGATGAAAATAATGTTTCAGCAGTGTTTCCGGTTCCGTTTTTCCGTATGACGTATACAGTAATTACATAGAAAAAAATTGGGCTGGGCATAAAATTCTCAATGGATGGTTCAGCAAAAACGGAATGGATACGGAAGACATACGGAGTACATTCCGTATGTGTTCCTTTTTTTTTATTTATTTTTTGCGGACCCATTGACTTGAGTGGAGCCACGGAACGTGATTTGCGGGCAATAATTGGACATGTTCTGTCTTTGAACGGAAATATGGAAACGGAATGCATACGGAGTACATGCTAGATCGCACAGGGCACGGGTTCTTTTGTTTTCAATAACACACTGCCAGACGGAAACTTCCACCCGGCAGTGTGTTCGGTGACGTCACCGGCTCTGATGGGCAGGCTTTAGCGCTGCCCTAGCCGTTTTACTGGCTAAGGCAGTGCTAAATCCCGCCCATCAGTGCTGATGACGTCACCGGGGTTCCTGGCAGCCCCATGGAGAGCCCCGGTACGTCATCGGATCTCCAAAAAATGCCTTTGACCTGCGCGATTTGAGCTCCGATGCACAAGTCAGGGGGGCTGCCGGGGTGAAAATGGAGGGATGTCCGGGTTCAGCTCTGAACTCGGACAACCCCTTTAAGGACCAGACTGATTTTTGCAAATCTGACCAGTGTCACTTTATGTGGTGATAACTTTAAAATGCTTTTACTTATCCAGGCCGTTCTGAGACTGTTTTCTCGTCACATATTGTACTTCATGTAAATTTGAATCAAAATATTTCATTTTTATTTATAAAAAAATACCAAATTTACCCCAAATTTTTTAAAATTTGCAACTTTCCTAATTTAAATTTCTCTGCTTTTAAAACAGATAGTGATACCTCATATAATAATAGTTATTACTTTACATTTCCCATATGTCTATTCATGTTTGGATCATTTTGTGAATGCCATTTTATGAGCGCACAGCTCATAGCCAGGCTATGAGCTGTGCGCTGCGATTGGCCAGCAGTGCAGCAAGGGACACGCCTCCTACAAGAAATCAGTCAGAGGGAGCGCAGACACCGGAGCCTATACCGGGCGAACGGAGCGGCGCCCAGACTTACTAGTAAGTGCAGGGGGACCCCTGGGCGCCGCTCTGCCCACTGATCTAGTTAGTTTTTAGTTTGTAGCAGGCATCCTCAAACTGCGGCCCTCCAGCTGTTGTAAAACTACAACTCCCACAATGCCCTGCTGTAGGCTGATACCTGTAGGCTGTTCGGGCATGCTGGGAGTTGTAGTTTTGCAACAGCTGGAGGGCCGCAGTTTGAGGATGCCTGGTTTGTAGAGTAGTGAAAGGTCCTCTTTAAGGACTTGGCCATTTTTTGCAAATCTGACCAATGTCACTAAGTGCTGATAACTTTAAAACGCTTTGACTTATCCAGGCCATTCTGAGAGTGTTTTTTCGTCACATATTGTACTCCATGACACTGGTAAAATGAAGTAAAAAAAATTTCATTTTTATTTATAAAAAAAAAAATACAAAATTTGTAAAAAAAAAATGGCAAACTTCCAAGTTTCAATTTCTCTACTTTTATAATACTTAGTAATACCTATAAAAATAGTTATTTACTTTACATTCCCCATATGTCTACTTCATGTTTGGATGAATTTGGGAATATTTTATTTTTCGGGGATGTTTCAAGGCTTAGAAGTTTAGAAGAAAATCTTGAAAATTCTGTAGTTTGCAGAAACACCCCATATGTGGCCGTAAACTACTGTACGGGCACACAGGGCGTAGAGGGAAAGGTGCGCCGTATGGTTTTTGGAAGGCAAATTTTGCTGGACTGTTTTTTTGGACACCATGTCCCATTTGAAGCCCCCCTAGAGTAGAAACTCCATAAAAGTGACCCCATCTAAGAAACTACACCCCTCAAGGTATTCAAAACTGATTTTACAAACTTTTTTAACCCTTCACTTTAAAAAAAAAAAATTTGACCCAGACCCACTTGCTTCTTGAAGATCCATTGGGTCTGATGTCAGTATAATACAGTACAGTACTCTATATAGTGTATTGTACTGTATTTTACTTACACTTTGTCTGAACAGATCTATGCCTTTAGCACAGACCTGTTCAGCAACATGGACAGCAGGATGCCTGAGAAGGCGTCCTGTTGCCATGGGAACCTTCCCCATCTGCCAAAACTGAGCAGACTGGGAAGGGGAAGGAGGGGGGGGCTCCCTCCCTCTGTGACCCCATCCTGTCTGGGGGCTGCAAAGGCACAGCAGCCCCCCGATGGGAGAGGGAGGGAGCTCCCTGACTGTTAACCCTTTTCCATACAGCGGTCTGTACGGACCGCGGTATGGAAAGGGCTAAACGGCTGACATCACAGCACAGATGTCAGCCGTTTATACCAGAGCCAGCATAAAATCATTCAGGGGCAAAGGGGGGGGGGGATAATCTTTATTTTGGGCATTTTAAAGGGACAGAGGGGATCAGAAACTACAGAAAGCGCTGCAAACCGCAGGTCTGAATTGACCTGCGGTTTGCTGCGATCGCCGATACGGGGGTTGTGACAGGATGCCCGCTGAATGATTTCAGCGGGCATCCTGTTCCGATTAACCCCCGCATTGCCGCAATCCCGTTTTAAACTTATGATGTACCGGTACATCATGGGTCCTTAAGGACTCGGGAAACATGCTGTACCGGTACGTCATGCGTCCCTAAGGGGTTAAGGACCAGTTCAGGTCTAAAGTCACTTTGTGAGGCTTACCTAATAGAAACCACCCAAAAATGACCCCATTTTAGAAACTACACCCCTAAAGGTATTAAAAACTGATTTTACAAACGTTGTTAACCCTTTCGTTGTTCCACAAGAATTAATGGAAAATGGAGATGAGATTTAAGAATTTCACTTTTTTGGCAGATTTTACATTTTAATCATTTTTTTTTTCCCCCCGCTAACAAAGCAAAGGTTAACAGCGAAACAAAACTCAATATTTATTGCCCTGATTCTGTAGTTTACAGAAACGCCCCATATGTGGTCAAAAACTGCTTTATGGCCTCACGGCAGATTTTGATGGACTGTTTTTTTTATGACGCCATGTCCCATTTGAAGCCCCCCTGATGCACCACTAGAGTAGAAACTCCAAAAAAGTGACCCCATTTTGGAAACGAAACACCCCTCAAGGTATTTAAAACTGATTTTACAAACTTTGTTAACCCTTTAGGTGTTCCACAAGAATTTATTGAATATGGATATGACATTTTTTGGCAGATTTTCCATTGTTATCATTTTTTTCCGCTAACAAAGCCAGGATTAACAGCCAAACTGAACTCAATATTTATTACCCTGATTCTGTAGTTTACAGAAACACACCATATGTGGTCGTAAACTGCTGTACGGGCACACGGCAGGGCGCAGAAGGAAAGGAACGCCATATGGTTTTTGGAGGGCAGATTTCACTGGGATAATTTAACTTGCCATGTCACATTTTAAGACCCCCCCCCCCCCCCCCTAGAGTAGAAACTACAAAAAAAGTGACCTCATTTTGGAAACTACGGGATAAGGTGGCAGTTTTGTTGGTACTATTTTAGGGTACAGATGATTTTTAGTTGCTCTATATTACACTTTTTGTGAGGCACGGTAACAAAAAATAGCTGTTTTGGCACTGTTTTAAAAAAAAATTTGTTACAACGTTCATCTGACAAGTTAATTATGAGCTATTTTTATAGAGCAGATTGTTAGACGCGACAATACTAAATATGACAACTTTTTTTGTTTGTTTCAGTTTTACATAAAGCATTTTTTTTTTGGGGGTGACCGTCTTATGTAGGGGCTCATTTTTTATTTTTATTTTTTCAGTATGAGATGACTGTTTGGTTCTATTTTGGGGTGCTTATGACCGATTGCTTGCTATTACACTTTTTGTGATGTAAAGTGCCAAAATGACTTTTTGATACCATTTTTATTCGATTTTATTTATTTATTTTATTAAAAATTTTTTTTTTTTTATTTTTTTTACGGTGTTCACCTGAGAGGTTAAATCATGTGATATTTTTAGAGATAAGGTTGTTACGGACGCGGTGATACCTAATATGTATACTTTTGAATTTTTTTTATTTTAGACTTTATACACTAATATTTTTGAAACAAAATTTTTTTATCCTGTTTTAGTGTCACCATAGTCTGAGAGCCATAGTTTATTTTTTGGGCGATTCTCTTAGGTAGGGTACCATTTTTGCGGGATGAGATGACGGTTTGATTGGTGCAATTTTGGGATGCATATGACTTTTTGATCGCTTGCTATTACACTTTTGTGATGTAAGATGACAAAAAAATGACGACACTTTTTTTATTTTTCTTTCTTTTTACGGTGTTCATCTGAGGGGTTAGGTCATGTGGTATTTTTATAGAGCAGGATGTTATGGACGCGGCGATACCTAATAATAAGTATACTTTTTTTTATTTGTTTTACATTTAACACAATAAAAGCATTTTTGAAACAAAAAAAAAATCATGTTTTAGTGTCTCCATAGTCTGAGAGCCATATTTTTTTATTTTAATTTTTTTTATTTTTTTTGGGCTCATTTTTTGCGGGATGAGGTGACTGTTAGATTGGTACTATTTTTAGGGGACATACGCCTTTTTGATCGCTTTGTGTTGCACTTTTAATGATGTAATGTGACAAAAATGTTTTTTTTTTTTTTTTACACAGAATTATTTTTTATGGTGTTTATCGAACGGGATGGATCATGTGATATATTTATAGAGCCGGTCGTTACAGATGCGGTGATACCTAATATGTGTTTTTTTTTATTTTTATGTTTTTTATTATAAAAATAGAGGAAAGGGGCGTGTTTTTATTCAAAACACTTTGGGGGTCTGATCCCCTCTGCAATGCATTACAATACATCTCTGTTGTAATGCATTGCTTGTTTGTGTACTACAGTGAGGCTGGATCTCCTGGGCACCCGTAGAAGGCAGGTCCCGATGCCATGCAAGGCACTGGGCAGCCTGTGCACGGCATTGGACTGCCTTCTAACACATCGAGTCCCCGCCACAGCAGCGCGGGGACTCGATGCGCTCCTTCACGTGTCGCAAACCACTTCTATGTCGCGATCAGCGTGGACCGTGGCATAGAAGGGGTTAATTGTACAGCGATGCCGGCGGATACAGCAGGGGCCTGGCTACCAGGGACTGCCGACCCCTACAGTGATCGGGCGCCCACCGCTTCGGAATGCATTCCGCCGTAAATGCACAGCGTTTTGCGTTAAGGGGTTAAACAACCATGTCGAAAGACACATCGCGTGGTCGTGGAAAAGATGTTAGTCTGTTTGAGAAGGGTCAAATTATTCGCATGCATCAAGCAGAGAAAACATCTAAGGAGATTGCAGAAACTACTAAAATGTGGTTAAGAACTGTCCAACGCATTATTAAAAACTGGAAGGATAGTGGGGACCCATCGTATTCGAGGAATAAATGTGGCCGGAAAAAAATCCTGAATGATCGGCGATCACTTAAACGTTTGGAATCAAATCGAAGAAAAACAGTAGAACTCAGGGCTATGTTTAATAGTAAAAGTAAGAGCATTTCCACACACACACTGCGAAGGGATCTCAAGGGATTGGGACTGAACAGCTGTGTAGCTGTAAGAAAACTAGGATTTAGTCCTACCGGTAAATAGTTTTCCAGGAGCCTGACGTGACAGCACCCACTGGAGGATGTCCCATTGGTCTCTGTTGGGACAGGAAGTGAGAGAGATTAAAAGGCCCCTCCCCACCCCTAAATCCTAGTTTCCAGGACGTCCCTCCATGACAGCACCCACTGGAGTACTATCAACTTAGACAGAAAACTAACCTTCCGTCCGAATGCCAGGTCTTGGTTTGCTAGGGAATCTAGCCTATAGTTTTCGTGATCACTTTTGTGAATATGCGCGGGGCTGAGGATATCCGGAACGACAGGCATTGAAACTGGTTCTGCTCCTATCCCTGTAGGGACAGGAAGAACACTGGAGAGCGGGGGTGGGCCTTTTAATCTCTCTCGCTTCCTGTCCCTACAGAGACCAATAGGACATCCTCCAGTGGGTGCTGTCATGGAGGGACGTTCTGGAAACCACTAATCGGTGAGGCAAACCAGAAAAAAAGGCTTCAATTTGCTAGGGAGCATAAAGATTGGATTCTGGAGCAATGGAAGAAGGTGATGTGGTCTGATGAGTCCAGATTTATCCTGTTCCAGAGTGATGGGCGCATCGGGGTAAGAAGAGAGGCAGATGAAGTGATGCACCCATCATGCCTAGTGCCTACTGTACAAGCCTGTGGGGGCAGTGCCATGATCTGGGGTTGCTCAGGTCTAGGTTCAGCAACAGTATGTGCTCCAAGAATGAGGTCAGCTGACTACCTGAACATACTGAATAACCAGGTTATTCCATCAATGGATTTGTTCTTCCCTGATGGCACGGGCATATTCCAAGATGACAATGCCAGGATTCATTGGGCTCCAATTGTGAAAGAGTAGATCAGGGAGCATGAGACATAATTTTCACACATGGATTGGCCACCACAGAGTCCAGACCTTAACCCCATTGAAAATATTTTTTGTGGCAACTTTTTTTTTTTTTTTGGACAGGCAGTGTATATTGCTTGACTTGTGGACCTCTTGAGTGTTGGACTCTTAATGTACTAGGTATGGGATAGGTGACCACAACTGCCCTTAAAAAAAAAATATTTAGTTTTAGACAACTTCAACAGGACACCATGTATTGTCTTTTAGTCGTGTGCTGTTGTCATTTAAAAAGGTTGTCCGGGTTCAGAGCTAGACATATCCCCATTTTCACCCAGGCAGCCCTCCTGACTTAAGCATCGGAGCAGTTCATGCTCTCCTTTGCCCTGTGCTAAATTGTGCAGGGCAAAGGCATTTTTTGGAGTTCCGGTGACGAACCCGGGCTCTTCATAGGGCTGCCAGGCGGAGAATTCCACCCAGCAGTGAACCCGGTGATGTCACCGGCACTGATGGGCGGGCATTAGCGCTGCCTTAGCCTGTAAAATGAACACACTGCTGGGCGGAAGCCTCCGCCCGACAGTGTGTTATTGTAAATAAGAGTCCGTGCCCTGCGCGATCCAGCGCAGGACAAGGGAGAGCTTCGGAGCATTAAACATCAGGGGGGCTGCCTGGGTGAAATTATGGGTATGTCCGGGTTCAGCTCTGAACTTGCACAACCCCTTTAAGGTTATACTATTTATTATTGGTTAATCGAGATGAGGTAACCCTCTCTTGTGATTACATACTAAGGCTCCTTTCACACCTGCGTTCAGGTGTCCGCTCGTGAGCTCCGTTTGAAGGGGCTCACGAGCGGCCCTGAACGCAGCCGTCTGGCCCTAATGCATTCTCAGTGGAGGCGGATCCACTGAGAATGCATCCGTCTGCCAGCGCTCAGCCTCCGCTCCGCTCAGTGAGCGGACACCTGAACGCTGCTTGCAGCGTTCGGGTGTCCGCCTGGCCGTGCGTAGGCGAGCGGATCCGTCCAGACTTATAATGGAAGTCAATGGGGACGGATCCGCTTGAAGATGACACCATATGGCTCAATCTTCAAGCGGATCCGTCCCCCATTGACTTTCAATGTAAAGTCTGAACGGATCCGCTCAGGCTACTTTCACACTTAGAAATTTTTCTAAGTTATAATGCAGACGGATCCGTTCTGAACGGATGCAAACGTCTGCATTATAGGAGTGGATCCGTCTGATGAAACATCAGACGGACCCGCTCCGAACGCTAGTGTGAAAGTAGCCTAAGGCTACTTTCACACTTGCGTTCGGAGCGGATCCGTCTGGTTTCTGCACAGATGGATCCGCTCCTATAATGCAAACGCTTAGATCCGTTCAGAACGGATCCGTTTGCATTACCATGAAAAAAAAAATTTTTTTATTTTTTTTTGTTCATGATAGTGCAAACGGATCCGTTTTGACTTTACATTGAAAGTCAATGGGGGACGGATCCGTTTGAAAATTGAGCCATATGGTGTCATCTTCAAACGGATCCGTCCCCATTGAATTACATTGTAAGTCTGGACGGATCCGTTTGCCTCCGCACGGCCAGGCGGACACCCGAACGCTGCAAGCAGCATTCAGGTGTCCGCCAGCGGAGCGGAGGCTGAACGCTACCAGACTGATGCATTCTGAGCGGATCCGCATCCACTCAGAATGCATTAGGGTTGGACGGATCCGTTCGGGGCCGCTTGTGAGCCCCTTCAAACGGAACTCCCAAGCGGAGCCCCGAACGCAAGTGTGAAAGTAGCCTTATATAACTAATAATTTACATTGGTATTCAATCAGGGCAGAATTCTCAGGCCACGTTCACACGCCAAAATCGGTGGCATAAAAATCTGTAGCAGATCACTAGCTGAAAACAGGTCATTTTTGGTGGCAGATTTCTAATTTAGTGAAGGAGTTTTTACAAGAGTATTGAGTTTTTTTTTGCTACCCACAATCAAATCTGCTTCTAAGAATAAACATGTCATTTCTCAAACCTTTTTCAAATCGGCTACTGAGTTGTCTCACTTCAGCAAATGGCATTCATCATGTAGAGAAAGTTAATACAAGGCACTTACTAAGGTATTGTAATTGTCCACATTGCTTCCTTTGGCTGGACTCATTTTTCCATCACATTATACACTGCTCATTGCCAGTTGTTACGACCACCCAGCAATCTAGCAGCAGTGGTCGTGCTTGGACACTATAGAAAAAAAGTAGCTGGGACCGTGGGAGCTCACAGGCACACATGCGCAGCAGCTCCTGTCCCAACCACCTAGTATTTGTGCCGCAGCGGTGGCCGAAACCCCTGGAAACGAGCTGTGTATAATGTTAGGGAAAAACCGAATCAAGCCAGCAAAGGTGGCAATATGGACAATCACAATACATTAGTAAGTGCCTTGTATTAACTTGCTAAACATGATAAATGCCATTTGTTGAAGTGAGCCAATCCCTTTAAAGTCAAAGGGGAAACTGTTGGTGAGTTGTGAATGTGGATTCAGCAGTGGAAAATGCCCCCTTTGCACTGCTGAATAGGGGCAGATTTTAGCCATGTGACCATAACCTCAGGCTGTCTGGTCTCTGTGTCCACGTTAGGCCAGACACACAAGCGAGTTCAATGCGACAAACCTGCAGCGTGTGTGAGGTCCCATTCTGACAGGATCACAGAGCATTATAATTATTTATAAGGCCTCCTGCACACGAACGTTGTGTGCATCCGTGGCCGTTGTGCCGTTTTCCGTTTTTTTTCACGGACCCATTGACTTTCAATGGGTCCGTGGAAAAATCGGAAAATGCACCGTTTGGCAGCCGCATCCGTGAGCCGTGTTTCCTGGCCGTGAAAAAAATATGACCTGTCCTATTTTTTTCACGGCCAACGGTTCACGGGCCCATTCAAGTCAATGGGTCCGTGAAAGAACACGGATGCACACAAGATTGGCATCCGTGTCCGTGATCCGTGGCCGTAGGTTAGTTTCATACAGACGGATCCGAAGATCCGTCTGCATAAAAGCTTTTTCAGAGCTGAGTTTTCACTTCGTGAAAACTCAGATCCGACAGTATATTCTAACACAGAAGCGTTCCCATGGTGATGGGACGCTTCTAGTTAGAATACACTACAAACTGTGTACAAGACTGCCCCCTGCTGCCTGGCAGCACCCGATCTCTTACAGGGGGATATGATAGTGCGGCACCTGAAGGGGTTAATTGTACTATCATATCCCCCTGTAAGAGATCAGGGCTGCCAGGCAGCAGGGGGCAGACCCCCCCCCCTCCCCAGTTTGAATATCATTGTGCGGCCCCCCCCCCTCCCCTGTTGTTAACTCGTTGGTGGCCAGTGTGCGCACCCCCCTCCCTCCCTCTATTGTTTTAATACATTGGGGCCAGTGTGCGCGCGCCCCCCCAACCCCCCCCCCCCCTCCCTCCCTCTATTGTTTTAATACATTGGGGCCAGTGTGCGCACCCCCCAACCCCCCCCCCCCCCTCCCTCTATTGTAATAATAGCATTGGGGCCAGTGTGCCCCCCCCCCCACCCCGATCATCGGTGGCAGCGGAGTAGAAGATTTTCATACTTACCTGGCTGCTGCGATGTCTGCGTCCGGCCGGGAGCTCCTCCTACTGGTAAGTGACAGCAATGCGCCGCACAGACCTGTCACTTACCAGTAGGAGGAGCTCCCGGCCGGACGCAAACATCGCAGCAGCCAGGTAAGTATGAATCTTCTACTCCGCTGCCACCGATGATCGGGGGGGGGGGGGGGGGGCACACTGGCCCCAATGCTATTATTACAATAGAGGGAGGGGGGGGGGGGGGTTGGGGGGGCGCGCACACTGGCCCCAATGCTATTATTACAATAGAGGGAGGGAGGGGGGGGGGTTGGGGGGGGCGCGCACACTGGCCCCAATGCTATTATTACAATAGAGGGAGGGAGGGAGGGGGGTGCGCACACTGGCCACCAACGAGTTAACAATAGGGGAGGGGGGGCCCACTGGCCACCAATGAGTTAAAAACAGGGGGGGGGGGGTCTGCCCCCTGCTGCCTGGCAGCACCTGCCAGGCAGCAGGGGACAGTCATGTACACAGTTTTTTTGTATATTCTAACCTGAAGCGTCTCCATCACCATGGGAACGCCTCTGTGTTAGAATATACTGTCGGAAATGAGTTTCACGATGTAGCTCATATCCGACAGTATATTCTAACATAGAGGCGTTCCCATGGTGATGGGGACGCTACAAGTTAAAATATACCATCGGATTGGAGAAAACTCCAATCCGATGGTATAACAGAACTCCAGACTTTACATTGAAAGTCAATGGGGACGGATCCGTTTGAAATGGCACCATATTGTGTCAACATCAAACGGATCCGTCCCCATTGACTTGCATTGTAATTCAGGACGGATCCGTTTGGCTCCGCACGGCCAGGCGGACACCAAAATTTTTTTTTTTTCATGTCCGTGGATCCTCCAAAAATCAAGGAAGACCCACGGACGGAAAAACGGTCACGGATCACGGACCTACGGACCCCGTTTTTGCGGACCGTGTAAAAAAACGTTCGTGTGCAGGAGGCCTTAGGCTGTGTGTCCCTGTGAGACCTGAAATCTATTGAATTACTCTGACATAATGCTGTGCAATCCCGTCAAAGGTCAGAACGGGACTTCACACGGGCACACACTGAGAGTTTTTCTCATTGAACTCCCTTGTGTGTGTGTCTGGCCTTAAAGGGGTCATCCAAGTTATTTTTAATGATGACCTATCCTCAACCAGCTCATCGGCGAGGGGGTCAGGTGTCGGATCTCCACCAATTTGATATTGATGACCTATCCTGAGAATAGGTCATCAATAAAAATAACTTGGAAAACCCCTTTAAGGAAACTCGTAACTTAATAGTCTCACTTATCAGTTGATGTATTTCTTTTGAATACTTCAGTTCATTGACAGGTCTATAAATGTCCTCCTCCTCCTGTGTAGTGCTGCATGGTGGAGTAGACTAAACAGAGCAATAAAGCTGATAATCATGTAAATCTAGAATGGATTTTTCTTTGGTCAGTAAAGCTGAGGGATATTGTTATTGTACTGTATTGCCGCCCGTCTTACGTCTTGATCCATCCTCTGCAGGTGTGGGTAAATGCTTTTGTTTGGACATGCAACAGTAATTTACGGTAAAATTCCTTTAATCTGGAACCCAGTTCTCTGGAAACCTCGATAGCCTGGCATCAACTCAAAATGGTCGTGAATCGGACTTTAATCCAGTGGCGACTAATAGTGCAGAGTCTTACGAGAGCAGAGGAGGAAGATTGAACAACAGGAAAGAGAACAGAGGTTCAGAGGAAAGTCTAAATAAGGCAGAGAAAGCGGCAACAGGGCAGAGAACCAGCGCACAGCCACCATCCAGTATGGAGACCAACTCCATCCAAGGTCCACCTGTGAAAAGGAAACATGTCACACTTACTATTCCACAGAAACTTGAAATAATCAGGAGACTAGAAAGCGGTGAAAGCCGCACTTCCATTATGGAGCAATTCAACATTGGTTCTTCAACCATCTATGACATTAAGAAGAGAAAGGACCAGTTATGTTCCTTTGTAGCATCCAGCGAAACAATGAGAGGCCTTATGAACCGACAAACCTTGAAGCAACCCAAACTGGCTCAGTTGGATAAGGTGGTGTACAAGTGGTTTACGGAAATGCGATCTCGAGGAATATCTGTGACGGGGCCCATGATCATCGAGAAAGCCAAAGCTGTCTATGCAGAAATGGAAATAACTGAGAAGTGCATATTTTCTGACGGATGGTTAAGAAACTTTAAAGAACGCCATGGCATAAGGAAGATGTCTGGCACGGGTGAACTGTGTGCAGAAGATCCAGAATCTGCAGAAGGCTATAATGAATTTTTTAGTGCCCTCCTAAAAGAACAAAAATTGCTACCGACCCAGATTTATAACGGGGAAGGCTTTGTAGAAGAGTGGATGGTCGTCGATAAGGACACACCTGTTGTTCAATACAGCGAAGACAACTTTCCAAATGTTAAAATTCTTGAAGTGTCAGGCCCATCTGATGAAGAAGAGGAGGAGGAGGTGGTTGTGGCAGAACCTAAAAAGAAATACACCTGGAATCAAGCTTCAGAATTCATCACAAAGTTTGTTGAGTTTGCCGAAACCAGTAGTCATTACAGTGCAGCAGAAGTCATGAATCTTCGGATCATCCTGGATAATTTTTACCAGAAACAAGCCTCATTCATGACAGAGTTACACCACAAGAGCAGATGCAAAAAGCGGCCCAAGAAAGCACTAAATTCTACTCCAACTACCTCAATCATTGTGAACACTATTGATCCCCACTCTCCTGAACGATCTATCTCACCCGTGTCCATAGAATATAAAGTGGTGGACGTATCGGACGATGCAGTAGAAGATATCAAATTAGAAGACTCATCGGATTAGCTGTGCAGCCCAAATATTTTATAGGGTCACCCCTTGTTTACAGTAACTTCTCAAGTTAATTGGCCCAGGAACCCTGTAACCAAATCTCACATACCTACGTTACCTGGACCCTAGAGTAAGTGAAGCTTAGTTGTGGGGTTCCTGGGCCAAAGAGACCTCAGAACTGAATCTTCAGTTTTGGGCGGCATTACAATTTAAGTGTATATTAATTTTTTTTATTTAATTTTGTACTATAGTTTTAGGTTTACTGAGCTTTTTTTTTATTTGACAAGTTACTGTAATCTATCTTTTTTTAATAAAAATAAAATAATACTAAAGTGATAGTAGCATATTTTGTTTTTGGACTGCACACTAGTCTTTGAGCTACACGTCTTCCGGAGGGATATCGGACCCCTAAAGGTATTCTTTCAGCTTGTTTTCTTAACTCATAATATTCAGTCCGGAATCCTGAATGTTCAGTAATCCGGCACCCGTCTGGTCCTGTGGGTGCCAGATTAAAGGAATTTTACTATGATGTAAATTGATGTCTGTCATTAGAATTAGCTTCAAATCCTAATTCAAACAATAACACTTAATAATGTAAAAAATCTGTCCAACCTCAAAGTGAACGCTCAAACGGCAGGACTTCAGAAATCCAGCTCCAGAGATGCTACATTATTCATTGAAAAATAAAATAGGATCACCTTAGAATATGGTTTTCTTTGTAGTTTTCAGCACCTATTTCAAAGGGGTATTCCCATCTCTGAATGTGCCCCCCACACCCCCTACTCCATCCAAGCTGGATATGTGGCCAGAGGTGGTGGAAGCTACGTAACCAGCCAGCATACCATTTCCGTAAGGCCTCATGCACAGGACATTTTTTTTGCGTATCGGATGCGGACCTATTCTTGTCCGTTTAGCAGACAAGGATAGGACCTTTTTACAGAGTTTTAATAAAAAAATATCGACATGCACATTGCTGGGATCTATGTTGCAGTTTGCAGACTGCAAAACAGAAACTGTTGTGTGCATGAGATCTTAGACACTCTGCGCATGACTGTATCCATTTTGCAGTCCACAAATTGTGGATCCTCTAAATACGGTTGCGGCCCGTGTCCACATTTTGCAAACAAGTTTAGGGCATTTCTACTTTTTGCAGATCGGACATACATATGCAGAAAGCACACAGATGATCCATGTGCATCTGTATATCTGTTCTACAAAAAGATAGAATATGCCCTTAATATTCAGACTGTGGACCCACTGAAGACCAATTCAACCCAAAAAAATGAGGACTGCGCACAGATAGCACCCATATCTTGCAGATCACAAAACAGATCCAGTTGTGTGAATTAGGCCTTAGGATGCATTTGCATCACTGTATAGTACAGTATTTAAATGTATTGGCTCAGATGAGCCGATGTTATTACCGTATTTTTTGCTTTATAAGACGCACCCCAGGTTTAAGAGGAGGACCTCATATCAAATCCTCAGATCAGACCCCCCATAAATATAAGTACGTCAGATTAGGCCCCCATATCAGGACATCACATCAGCCCTTCATGTCATACCCCCATCAGACCTCAGATCAGCCCACCTTGTCAGATCCCCTTCAGACCTCAGATCAGCCCACCTTGTGAGATCCCCTTCAGACCTCAGATCAGCCCACCTTGTCAGACCCCCTTCAGACCTCAGATCAGCCCACCTTGTCAGACCCCCTTCAGACCTCAGATCAGCCCACCTTGTCAGACCCCCATCAGACTTCAAATCGGATTCAAATTAAAAACTCCTCTTGCCTATCCTGTGCCGCGGCTCCTCTCCAACTCCAACAGAAGTCATGCTCCCCCGTCTTCCTGGCCTGCGCTCTTATGTCACCTGACTGCACGCAGCGTCTGGTCATAGTGCGCGCACTACGTCCTGACGCTGTATGCGGTTAGGACAGTGAAGAGCTGGCCCCAGGAATGAAGACCGGGAGGGTGAGTATTACAAGCGCTTGCGGCGCTTAGCTCCCCGCTCCCCGCTCCCAGCACCTAATGGATACTAGTGAGCGGTTCCATATGAAAGCGCTCACTAGTATTCGATTTATAAGACTCGCGGCCATTTCCCCCCCCACTTTTTGGGGAAAAAAGTGCGTCTTATAAAGCGAAAAATACAGAACTTGGCGGCGTCTTGTGTGAGACTTTTGCGTAATAACTTCATAAATAGATTTCTACTGTAAAAAAAAACATTTCCTTAACTCTGGTTCAGTTCCAAGGGTCGGGAAATGTTTTTTTTTTTTTTTTTTTTTTTTACAGTAGAAATCATATTATGAAGTTATTACGCAAAGTCTCATTAGACTTCGCAAAGTAATAACTTCGGCTCATAGGAGCCAATACATTCTAATACTGTACAGAGCGTTTGCTCTGTACAGTATTAAAACAAAGTTTTATGCATTTGCTCATGCCTACTGACAGCCTCTAGCTGCTGCATCCAGGCTGGGCAGGGTTGATGGAACTGTTGTAGAGATGGTTGTAGTTCTCTGGGACCTGCACCTATTATATGTCTATGGAAAATCCTTTGGACAATGCCGTAAAGGCCCCTTTACTCTGCCCGAACATTGGGCAGGTCATCGTTACCAAGCTCATTAGCTATAATCTGTTGATGTAAAGGTGACACAAAACAGTCGTTCTTCGGGTAGTTGGAGCTTTTATGTGGTCGCCTAAATCATCATTTGCAAGCAGCAAATCGTGCTATTTAAACAATACTGCTGCTGGCAAACCGTGATCCTGTACGAGGACGATCAATGGCATTCGTGATCGCTCCACCCCATACTGTATGCAGCCGTCGCCTCCACTGACGAGCAGACGGTTGTCAGGAACATTTCCTTCCCGACAGTCGTCTGCTCAATTGAGCAGTGTAAAGGGGCCTTTAGTGTTGGAGATGGGAGTACCCCTTTAAGACTAGAGAGAGACTGCTACATCTCGCATGCAAATGGTCACATTGCATGAATTTATTTTTCTCTCCATACACTTCAGTGAGTATATTGGGTGACCAGTATCAGTTGCCTCCTACACAGTGCGAATATCTGATAAACTTTTCAATGGTCACAATTTTTTTCCCCAAAGGGTTGTTTTTTGTTTGTTTTTGTTAAAGGTTTCCCTGCAGATAAGCTAAAGGCAGGATGTCCCATTACTGGTATTCAAAACCAGCAGCCGTGATCTGTAAGGGAACCTGGCAGCAAAGAGTTCAGTTCCCCCGCAGCGCCACCACAGTAGAAATGAAGCATTACACCATGTCCATGGACATCAGTGGTCTGTCATGCAAAGCTATGCTGAGTCCTACAAAAAAAAGAGAGATGATCTTTGTAGCCTCGCTCCACTGCGATTAATGATAGAGATTTGGGATTCTCCTCTTTTAAATGGGGTATTTCACAGCAAGCTTTCAACAAAAAGTGCCTTACAACAGAGTTCCTCAACTTCAGTCCTTAGGGCCCATCTGCCAGTCAGGATTTGAGAGTATCCCACAGAAGGAATACCTGAGGTAAGTCCTGATGCATTGATGCTAAATCACCTGCTCAATATTAAGGAAATCCTGAAAACCTGACCGTCAGGTGGGCGCTGAGGACCGGAGTTAAGGAACACTGCCTTACAATATGGCAATAAATTTGGCAAAGTTTGCATTGCTGCGGCTCGCAGCTATGGAGGAGAATTGGTGCAGAGGAAAAGTGGACCAATTGTCCACATCAACCAGTTTGTTTCCTTCCTTCTAAAAACTGCAACTATCTGGAATTGGTTGCTATAGGGCAGTGATGGTGAACCTTTTACAGACCGAGTGCCCAAACTGCCACCCAAAACCCACTTATTTATCACAAAGTGCCAGCACCTGAATACTACAGCATAAACCATAGACTTTTTTTTCCAAGGTGTTAGTGCCCACAAAGAGAGGCCTGAGTGCCGCCTCTGGCACCCGTGCCATAGGTTCACCACCACTGCTATAGGGCAAGTTGGTCCCTTTTTTTCTTTTGCACCAGTTTTAATAACTATTCCTCCCTTTCCTAAATTTCCTCAAATGCGCGCCTGTGTTTTCTGGCGTAACGCAATTGTCATGTGACCGCTTTTTGAAGGCAAATATCACCATATAATGATTGAAATGCTACAGAACAATGGCTATACCCATGTCTAAGAGGGTTAGAATCTCCTAGTGATCACGGCACTCAAAATGTCTAAGAGGGTGGCCCGACCTCCAGCGATGGTATGGCAAGATGAAAGAGCAAGTGGATTGTTTTCTTTTTAATTACCCGCAAGTCACAAAAGATGCTGAATGTGGTCCCCGTTCATGTCTCTGCATCTTTGGGCACATCGGTTTATGTTGGCGGACACTGCTTGTGATGTTGTGGATAATGTATATGATGTTCTCCCGGAGTTCATCCAGGGGATGTGGATTCTTAGCGGGCACTTTCTGTTTTAAATTTCCCCACAGATAAAAAATGGCACGTGGACAAGTCTATGGAATGTGGTGGCCATAACCCCTCGCTCACAGTTTTCCCCTCTTGTTATGAACCCCTCCAGTTATGAACCCCTCCAGTGAGGTTTGGCATGTTGCCCCATCTTGTTCAAAAAAGCAGAAATTTTTTCTTCTGCAGCATCACCGTTGAAGAGCTGCAAGCGGTATCAGCCAACATAATCCGACCTGCCCAAAGGGTCAGAGACGTGAACTTTCAGCATCTTTTGTGACTTGTGGGTAATTAAAGAAAACAATCCACTTGTCGTTCATCTGGTCATACTATCACTGAAGGTGGGTTACTTTTTCGTGGGCCTCCCTGTATAATATGAATTTGTATCTGCAGAAATATGAAATACCCTTTTTATGTGTAAAGCAGAATTTGAGGGGTATTCTGGGATTTTGATATTGATGGCCTAGCCCGAGGATGGGTCATCAATAGTTGATCAGTGGGGTCTGACTCCTGGCTCTCCCACCGATTTAGATATTTAAAGAGGCTACTTCTCTTCGGTGAGCGCTGCAGCCTTCTCTCTGCTTGCCAAGCACAGCGCTGTACAATGTATAGTGGCTGTAGTGGGTATTGCAACTCGGGCCCATTTACTGGAATGTTACTGAGCTGCACCTAGGCCATGTGACCATGAACTTGATGTCACTGGACTAGGCCACAGCCCATTCAAGCAGCTGATCGCCAGGGGTGCTGGGAGTCGGAACCTCACCAATCAGATATTGATGACCTATCCTGAGTTAAAGGATAAAGCAGATCTGTGTTTAGGTTGACCAAATCAAGATGAAACCTGAACACGACTGTGAACCTCAGGTTATCGGCACCATTATTCTTATTTTTTATTTATTTTTTCCCCTCTGTTTTAGATATCCCCTTTATCAGCTCGGAAATCCACAGCTACGCGTTTTCAGGACCAACTTCTTTATGACTCTGGTGAGACCTGGTAAACCGCAACCCCCAGACACTGTACAGTTCCGTATACCTATGGAGTAAGTGTCTACTGCTCTCTCATCTCTGTGTCATCTACACAAACCAATGACCACATTCTTAACTCTTAGGCTACTTTCACACTAGCGTTTTTTGCTGGATCCGGCAGGGTTCAGCAAAAACTCTTCCATTACTGATAATACAACCATCTGCATCCGTTATGAACGGATCCGGTTGTATTATCTTTAACATACCCGAGACGGTCCGTCGTGAACTCCATTGAAAGTCAGTGGAGGATGGATCCGTTTTTGATTGTGTCAGAGAAAACGGATCCATTCCCATTGACTTGCATTGTGGGTCATGACTGATCCATCTTGCTCCGCATCCCATGACGGAAAGAAAACCGCAGCATGCTGCTCTCCGGTATGGGAATACAACCAAACGGAACGGAATGCTTTTTGGAGCATTCCGTTCTTTTCAGTTACATTTTGAAGAGGTTAAAGAGGTTATCTGGGAAAAGATACTGATGACCTATCCTCAGGATAGGTCATCCATATCACATCTATGGGGGTCTGACAACCGGCACCCCCACAGTTCAGCTGCTAGTAGAGGCCGGGCACTCCGTGAGCGCTGCAGCCTCTTCCTAAACTAGTGATGTCACCTTACAGTGGTGACATGGCCTAATTGCAGCTCAGCCCCATTCAAATCAATTGGGCAGAGCTGCAATACCAAGCACAGCCAATAAACCATTGCGGCGCTGTGCTTGGGAAGCTGCTGTGAGCCCGCATCACTCGGCAGAGCTGAAGCAGCTGATCAGTGGAGGTGCCGGGACTCGGACTCCCACCAATGTGATAATGGGGACCTAACCTGGGGATAGGTCATCATGATCTATTCCAAGATAACCACTTTAAGGGTATGTTCCCACATAGTGAGTACGCTGATGGTTTTGTTTCCGGATTTGCTGTAGAAAAATCCGTAATGTGTCTCAGTAGCGGGAATGTTGACAAGATTTTCGTCAAAAGAGTAGATCCAAGACACCGGAGAGTCTCATAAAATTCTCAATGTTTCTTTTTCTCACCATAAAATCTAACGTCTTGACCACATACGGTCTTTATCAAGCAGAGACCAGAGCAAACAAATTTATCAAACCTCATCCACACGTGGCAGGAAAAAATCAGCAAGGAAATTGAAAGGGGGTGCAGATTTGCAATCAAAATCATTTCAGTTCTGTCTATGGATTTTCACAACGGATTTCACCCTTTTCCAATGCATCGGGTAAAAATCTGCTGCTGGAATAATTTTCCATCCTGTGTGGAAAGGGTTTGCCATTTGCAGCATGTAAGGCTTTAAAGGGGTATTCCAGTATTTGATATTGGTGGCCTACACTCATGCTAGCTGACACAAAAGCTACAGCACTCAGGATTGTATGCAAATTAATCCCTTCCCGACTGTCCACTGGGTATATACGTCCTATCAGCACATAGCACGTATATGCACGTGCAGGCAGCACTTTAATTCCAGCACTGATCAGCGCTGGGATTAAAGCTCCTGCTCCTGTAATCTAGCAGGAGCAGGTTGGGTCCTGGATGACAGACACAGTGGGGACCCTGAGGAGAAAACAGGAGCGGTTTATTACAGCTTCTGCCTTCTGTGCCGGCAGAAGATCAATGCAGGAGCACAGGTGAGAGAAGGAAGCGTGCGACCGCCGGGTGTCAAGGGCAGGAACAGAGCTGCATGGTCTAAGGAGACCCTGATCAGCTCTACCTGGGGGACATACTATGTGCCAAAAATAAATTAAATTTAAAATATAAGTAAAAAAAAAAAAAATGGAGTCGCCAACGGTAAACTGTCACCACAGTTTTAAGATTTAAGAAATAAAAAGCTATAATTATAAAGAATTACTTTTTATTTTATTTATTTTTTTATAAGAATTAGCTGTTTTCCTCCAAATTAAACCTAAAAAAAATAAACAAAATTGCAAATATTACTTTGGTAGTTAAACAAAAAAAAAGTTGGTCACTAAACCACCACGTGCATAAAATCACAAAAAGTTGCCTGGATTGGCAATAACGGTGATCGCAGGCATTTAACGCCTCACATTTCACCGTGTCATCTGAGAGCACACCACTTGGTTATTGGAATATCCTGAATCTTCTATTTATCAATGGATGTAACTCCATTCATAAATAGAAGTGGCAGTCTAACAATTGCATGTGCTTAGGCCCTTGAGGGCCTAAAAAACAAAAGTAGAAAAAAAAATTCAAATCACCCGTTTCCCCCCCCCCCCCCCCGCCCCTTTTCGTAAAAAAAAATATAGAAAAATAAGCATAATGGGCTTCACCGGTTCTAAAAATGGCACTACTATTAAAATATAAAAATATTTATCCCGAACGGCATAACATAAAAAAAAAAAAATAGCCTGTTTGCCATTTTTTTGGTCTTTTCACCTCTCCAAATTTTTTATAAAGAGTGATCAAAAAGCGATAAACTCCAAAATGCTATCAATAAAAACTACCGATCATTCCACAAAAAATTTGCCCATACAGCTCCGTAGACATAAATATGAAAAATATTATGGGGGTCAGAATATGGCAATGAAAAGAAAATAATCTTTTCCAAAGTTTTTATTTTTTTCATTATTAAAACGCAAGAAAGACTATATAAGTGTGGTGTCGTCGTAATCGTACTGACCCAGAGAATAAAGGTAACGGGTCACTTTTACTACATGGTGAACGCCCAAAAAGAGAACCCATAAAACTTTTGCTAAATTGCGTTTTGCACTACATTGTATGAAATAGTAAATGGTGCCATTTAGAAAGACCGACCTGTCCCGCAAAAAGCAAAACCACATACGGCTATGTGAACAGAAAAATAGAAAAGGCAGACAGTTGGGTAGGGAGGTCGCTGGTAACAGATTCCCTTCAGTGGGGCTGTGTAACATTTACTTCCCATCTTTATAGCTTCTAATTGATGACATTAATGTGGACTTCTGTACAACGCAGGATGACAAAGTTCGACGTCCAGAACTATCTGCAGCGGATATACAACGTGCCTGTCGCTGCTGTCCGAACTCGCATCCAGTATGGTGAGTAAAGAGTCCCAGTCCAAGCCCTTTGTGTTGTGACGTCTTACCCTGGAAGTAGAAGTCACGCTGCCACTTCTGGTCTATTGGATTATCCAGGCTTCAATATAGCGGCCAGCTGGAATAAACTGCATGTTCACATTTTGGAAAAATCAGACGTGTGTTTGCTGCGGAATCCATAGCAGAGATCTAAGGTGACCCATTCTGAGGCTAAAGTGCCTGTGGATCCCCACCGCAGGTTCCCAGCCAAGAGCGGACATGGCTTTTCATGACTTGGTATTTAAGTCCACGCTGCTGATTCCAAAACTGTGTCAAAGTACATGTCCCTTCCGTGAAAAAAAAAAAGGGTGGGCGCCCACATGCGCATTAGCCCCATTGAATGGGGCCAATCCACAGTTGGATCCCTGGTTTCAAACTACAGATCCACGGCAGACTCCTAACGGTGAGCTTTGGACTTGCACAGCGGATTCTGCGGAAAGGACGCCTCCTTTCGACGTTTGAACATACCCTTAGTTTACAGCAACAAATAGCGGATACAAATGCACGTGATTTTTCCTACAGAATACGCACTGAAATCTGCCATGTAAACCTGTATATACGCCTCAGATGTTTTATTGCAGAACTGCTTACCCTAACCATGCATATGGATGTGAGGTGAGACTACCCTCTTTAAATAGTCACTGTACTTTCACACAATTTAATAGAAAATGGAGTAATTATCAAATTTTCAAATCGCTTCATTTAAAAAATCTGCCTGCATCCACCTGAAAAACGCTGTATGGCCGTGGCCACTAGGGGTCTCACTTCCACCTAACCTGTAGCTCATTGCCGGTTGTTAGGCTAGATCTGTCTCCAGTAACACAGAAGATTGTTCACAGGAAATGGGGCGTGTCAGAGATTCCTGAGCCTGACAGGAGCACTGCCTCTACACTGCTTCTGAAGAGCAGAGAAGCTTCTGTGTGTCTGTACGGCTACTTTCACACTAGCGTTTTGGCTTTCCATTTCTGAGTTCCGTCATGGGCTCTCACAAGTGGTCCAAAACAGATCACCTTTACCCTAATGCATTCTGAATGGAAAAGGATCCACTCAGAATGCATCAGTTTGCCTCCGTTCAGTCACCATTCTGCTCTGGAGGTGGACACCAAAACGCTGCCATGTGATGCACAGCTAGATGCATTTCTATCACAAGCAGGGTGTCCTCTCTGTGCAATCTGCCAGTATTGTATGCAGTGGCCTCACTTCCCAATATGTTTGTTTTCTTCTAGGGAGAAAGAAGAGATCACACTTGGGCTACTTTCACATTAGCGTTTTTTGCGAATCCGTCATGGATCTGCAAATGCGCTTCCGTTCCAATAATACAACCGAATACATCCGTCATGAACGGATCTGGTTGTATTATGTCTTCTATAGCCATGACGGAATCCGTCATGAACACCATTGAAAGTCAATGGGGGACGGATCAGTTTTCTATTGTGTCAGAGAAAACGGATCCGTCCCCATTGACTTACATTGTGTGGCAGGACGGATCCATTTTCTCTGACAATAGAAAACTGATCCGTTCCCCATTGACTTTCAATGATGTTCATGACGGATGTATTCGGTTGTATTATTGTAACTGAAGCGTATTTACAGATCCATGACGGATTCGCAAAAAACTCTAATGTGAAAGTAGCCTAAGTCTGATCTCTTCCTTCTCCCTAGAAGAAAACAAACAAACATATTGGGAAGTGAGGCCACTGCATACAGTACTGGCAGATTGCACAGAGAGGGGACTCTGCTTGTGATAGAAATGCATCTAGCTGTGCAAGTGAAACAGGGAATAATATAGCTGAGGAAGACATTATGGAATCCCTAAAAAGACCTGCTCCTTTACAGTTATGATTTGACATTGAAGCACAGCCATTATGAAAACTTTTTTATTGAAAATTTAGCTATGTTTTAAGATTGAACCAGCTTATTATATTTTCACTAAAATTAATTTTCACCTCTCCAGGTAACAACCGGAAAAAGAATCATCTAAACCAAAGAGTGAAAGTCCCTGACTACAAGGTAGCCTACGTCCAGCTGGTGAGTATTGCTTCCGAAGCTGATCTAGGACTCGCTCGTAGTTTGTCACATTTGTTGATGGCCATGTGCTTTGTCCGCTTGTTAATTAACTTCATTCTACAAAGCCTCCTGGATCGGTACAATGAGGCTGTTGTCTTTGTTTCTTTTGTAGTGCCAGGCCTCCTAATGCTGCTTGTCTGCTCCCTGCAGTCAACAACACATGTCTGGTGACTCAAATGTTCTGAGCTTTGAAAATGAGGGTTGTATTGTAATGCAGTGTGTGTTTACAGCTGACATCGTTCCTGGATTGAGTTACAAGTGTCTCTGATTCAGAGCTTTAATATTTCCTGTGATGTGCCTGTGATATTGATAGTGCCTTAACCATGTCAGGCTGTTTTGACTTTGTTGTCTGCACCCCACTCACGCAAAGACATGTTTACGCCCTCCTCCGCTCATCCATGACTTCTTCGCCTATGGAATATACAGTTTTAAGGCCCTTTCCCTCCCTATTTAGTTAGATGTGCTGCCTCCATCAAGTTGTGCTGACAGCTACCCCCTTCTTTTGCCCAGGGCCAGGGACAAACCTTCCAGTTCCCGGATCTCTTTCCAGAAAAGGATACCTCCGTAGAATCTGGCTCCTTTGAAGAACTGCAAGATGAATTTATGGAGAATGAAAAGCAGCGCCAGCTGAAAGACCCGCGTAGGGGTGGGCTCAACGACTGGTTTGGACTTTGATGCTTCTGTTTTCAAATTCTGTTTACCCAGTTCTTCAATCCACTCATCCGAAAAATGAATTCTCAATCTCATGGCCAGGTCACCATGTACTTTTATGTTTCCCAACATGGACAAACTGACTGTTGTGTGGACAACTGCAGAGGGCGCTATCACTTGTTTATTATTCTTCATTTTTGTAAGCAGAGTTTATAGGTATTGCATTACCACTATAAATATTGCTTTAGGACCGAACAGACTATAAATAAACCAAATTTATGACTTGTTTTTGTTGTGTGAATTTTTCGGAGAAAATTTTTCCCAGTGTAAGCGGCACACTATTATTATATTTTTTTTTCTTACTTTATCTCCTATAACCTCCTATAATCTCATCCATCCACCAAAAAAATCAGCTGATACAGATGTGTAGAGAGTGACGTATAGAAATTTATATAAACAACATTCCTATGGGGAACCATTCAAACACCACCCATACACATTAAATGAAAGTTGTCCAAACCGGTCTATTTAAGGCTACTTTCGCACTGGCGTTTTTGGCTTTCCGTTTGTGAGATCCGTTCAGGGCTCTCACAAGCGGTCCAAAACTGATCAGTTTTGCCCTAATGCATTCTGAATGGAAAAGGATCCGCTCAGAATGCATCAGTTTGCCTCCGTTCAGTCACCATTCTGCTCTGGAGGCGGACACCAAAATGCTACCTGCTGCGTTTTGCTGTCTGCCTGACGATGCAGAACCAAACGGATCTATCCTGGCACACAATGTAAGTCAATGGAGATGGATCTGTTTTCTCTGACAATCTGGCACAATAGAAAACAGATTCATCCCCCATTGACTTTCAGTGGTGTTCAAGACGGATCCGTCATAATACAACCGGATCCGTTCATGACGGATGCATGCGGTTGTACTATTGTAACGGAAGCGTTTTTGCAGATCCATGACTGATCCGCTAAAAACGCTAATGTGAAAGTAGCCTAAGTGTGATCTCTTCTTTCTCCCTAGAAGAAAACAAACATATTGGGAAGTGAAGCCACTGCTTGTGTGAAAGTGGCCTGAGCAGGACCGGCTTGACTCTATTAATGTGCATGGGGGAAGGGTAGAGGATAAGACCGCGGCCAGTTGGTGGTGACAGCTGGAGAGCAAAAGAATAGGGCCTAAAAAGTTGGGAGCTCCAATACACATTAGGATGGCCATGCCCTTAAGACAATGATTGGCCATACTGCTGGTGATCAGTCCCACCAGCAACATGTCAGCCAAAGGCACAGTAGCAATGGGAGTCTGGAAGTCTGATCTGGAAGGCTGTTAATGGCACAAGTAAAATTTGTCCATTTAGAAACCAGGCATTTATGGTGGAAAACCGTCTGAATCTGATTACAGTCAATGGAGATCCACTGGTAGACGATCGTATCTGGCAGTGCTGGATACGGTGAGCTCCGGTAGCCTGATCTGACAGAGGATCCCAACGCTACTGTGAACGTAGACTAAACCATTCTTAAAAAAAAAAAAAAATGACTCCCTGGTCCTTGAGAACAATGTCAAATGATCAGCCATGTTCAGCCGATTATGCCATAGATGTGCAGTTTTGCCCAACAATGGCCAAAAGTTTCCAGTTTGGCCGATTGCACTTTTGGCAGACAAGAGTCTGACTTTGGCCATCGTGAATAATTGTTCACCACTTTTTTTGTATATGGCAAGCTTAAGACTGTCAGCCAGGCAAGTTCTGCCTATGGTAGTATAATGTATGTGTAGCCTTAAAGGGTAACTGTCATATTTTTATTTTATTTGCTAGTTTATTAGAGCTAGGCATGTATACCTGATTCAGTCTGTCAATGATTGTCAAAAGATCTGTAATTACTTTTTAATAACAGCTTTCATTAATGTCCTCTGTCCCTTTCCACTGCTCCCTTAAAAGACCGTTGCTAGGGCTTGTCTGTCTCCCTTTTAGTATAAACAGAAGACAGAGGGGCGGTCCTCCACACTGCATGCCTGCATTAGGCTTCAGAGTGAGGAGGCGTGTCTCTCAGTAATCCAATCTGATTGGCTGGCAGGAAGCTGCAGGCTACAGCAAGTATGTATGGGAAGTGAGGGAAAGCAGTTTTGGTCTCAGAACTGGCAGAGGAGCCATCTTGAGAAGGTCCTCATATTGTAAATGTTTAAACAGCCGTAACTAAGGGAAAAACTGAAGGAAAACAGTGGTATGTGAAGAAACTAAAGATTGCTTTATGCATAAAGCTGCTGCAGCAGTAACATATGCTAAAATTGATTTTTTTTTTTTTTATGAAAACATGACCGTTACCCTTTAAAGGGTTTTTATTGTCTTGGACATTGGGGGCATATACAGGTCCTTCTAAAAAAATTAGCATATTGTGATAAAGTTCAATATTTTCTGTAATGTACTGATAAACATTAGACTTTTATATATTTTAGATTCATTACACACCAACTGAAGTAGTTCAAGCCTTTTATTGTTTTAATATTGATGATTTTGGCATACAGCTCATGAAAACCCAAATTTCCTATCTCAAAAAATTAGCATATCATGAAAAGGTTCTTTAAACAAGCTATTAACCTAATCATCTGAATCAACTAATTAACTCTAAACACCTGCAAAAGATTCCTGAGGCTTTTAAAAACTCCCAGCCTGGTTCATTACTCAAAACCGCAATCATGGGTAAGACTGCCGACCTGACTGCTGTCCAGAAGGCCATCATTGACAGCCTCAAGCAAGAGGGTAAGACACAGAAAGACATTTCTGAACGAATAGGCTGTTCCCAGAGTGCTGTATCAAGGCACCTCCGTGGGAAGTCTGTGGGAAGGAAAAAGTGTGGCAGAAAACGCTGCACAACGAGAAGAGGTGACCGGACCCTGAGGAAGATTGTGGAGAAGGACCGATTCCAGACCTTGGGAGACCTGCGGAAGCAGTGGACTGAGTCTGGAGTAGAAACATCCAGAGCCACCGTGTACAGGCGTGTGCAGGAAATGGGCTACAGGTGCCGCATTCCCCAGGTCAAGCCACTTTTGAACCAGAAACGCCTGACCTGGGCTACAGAGAAGCAGCACTGGACTGTTGCTCAGTGGTCCAAAGTACTTTTTTCGGATGAAAGCAAATTTTGCATGTCATTCAGAAATCAAGGTGCCAGAGTCTGGAGAAAGACTGGGGAGAGGGAAATGCCTGAAGTCCAGTGTCAAGTACCCACAGTCAGTGATGGTCTGGGGTGCCATGTCAGCTGCTGGTGTTGGTCCACTGTGTTTTATCAAGGGCAGGGTCAATGCAGCTAGCTATCAGGAGATTTTGGAGCACTTCATGCTTCCATCTGCTGAAAAGCTTTATGGAGATGAAGATTTCATTTTTCAGCACGACCTGGCACCTGCTCACAGCGCCAAAACCACTGGTAAATGGTTTACTGACCATGGTATCACTGTGCTCTATTGGCCTGCCAACTCTCCTGACCTGAACCCCATAGAGAATCTGTGGGATATTGGGAAGAGAAAGTTGAGAGACGCAAGACCCAACACTCTGGATGAGCTTAAGGCCGCTATCGAAGCATCCTGGGCCTCCATAACACCTCAGCAGTGCCACAGGCTGATGGCCTCCATGCCACGCCGCATTGAAGCAGTCATTTCTGCAAAAGGATTCCCGACCAAGTATTGAGTGCAGAACTGAACATAATTATTTGAAGGTTGACTTTTTTTTGTATTAAAAACACTTTTCTTTTATTGGTTGGATGAAATATGCTATTTTTTTTAGATAGGAAATTTGGGTTTTCATGAGCTGTATGCCAAAATCATAAATATTAAAACAATAAAAGGCTTGAACTACTTCAGTTGGTGTGTAATGAATCTAAAATATATGAAAGTCTAATGTTTATCAGTACATTACAGAAAATAATGAACTTTATCACAATATGCTAATTTTTTTTAGAAGGACCTGTAGCTAGGATATGGCCCCAATGTCTGATAGGTGCAGGTCCCACACCTATCCTGAGTACCGAGCCCGCAAAGTGCAGGAGGGCGCACTGCGCATGCATGGTAGTACTCCATTCATTTCTATGGGACCACTGAAGTGAATGGGAAGCCACCACTCCATTCACAAAATGAGGCTTACAGAAATAAACAAACACACAGCTTGGCTATTTTCTGCAGTCCCATAGAAATAAATAGAGGGAGACCGTTCTAAGGCTAATGTGTGTCACACCTATCCTGTGTGTCGAGCCTGGACCAAAAAGCTAAGGGTAGGTTCACACCTCTGTTTATCGGATCTGGTGGGTTTTTTTTGGCATTCAGACGGCTCGCGTTTCTCTATAGAAAAGTATGTACCTTGTCTGATGTCATTTCCTCTTTAGAGCAGTATGGGAAAAAAAACACCACACACATTTACACTTGATGTTTATGGAGCAAAAAATGACAGAAAGAGGGTGGGGTGGGAGAGGGGGGGGGGGAGCCATTGACTCAAACAAGGCACCTGAAGTCTAAAAAACACAACTACAAAAATTCTCGTGCTGCATTTAATATTTCCCATAGATGTCCATGCAACATCTGGAGCTCGCAATTTTGCCCAAAAACTCCAGTTAAAAAAATGCACCAAAAATTGCAAAATGCATGTGTGTGTGAAAAAGAACTTCAGAACAAGCTTTAATTAAACACATGGGACTGATATGTTGTGGATTTGTAAGTACCACCAAAGTTGATGGAATTTTGAGAACCGTCACCCATAAGCTGCAAAAACAAAAAAAAAAAAAAAAAAAACTCTTTTGCAGTGCATAGGGTGAAGTCTGGGGTAAATCTGTATGGGAACAGTACTACCCTATATGAAAGAGACTGTGGTTCCCATAAACATAATTTTGTTACGATAAGGCCAGGTTCACGTCACCGTTTAGCTTTCCATTCTTCTGAGCTGTCGGACCCAAAAAACTTTAAAAAAAAAATGTATTTTTTGAGCATCGGTTAGTGTCACTTGCATCAGAGATTAGTTATTTTTGACAGGAGAAAAAGTCCTGCAAAAAGTACTTTTTCTTTTTCTCCCATCAAAAATAACTGATCTCTGATGGAAGTGATCATAACTGATGTTCTAAATAACGGATCCATTTTTTGAAAAATGTTTTTTATTCTGACGGATCAGAAAAACCTGAGTAATGAAAAAGCTGTTTAGATTAATGTTTTTGGAGCAGCAAGTCAAAAGTTGAACTTTTTGGCGAGAGCAGATCCCATAAAAATTTGTGTGAAATATATACAACTTTTCACATTAGGTACGTTATACCAACAGGTGGCGCTGGTGTGATGAGGAGAAGATGGTTGCTGCTCTAGGACCTTGGGAACTTGCAGTTTCTGAGGAAGCCAAAAAGCCTCCCTCAAACACAGGTTTTCAATGCTACGGTATAAAGGCTCATGCACACGACCGCTGTTGTTTTGCTGTCCGTTTTTCAATGATCTGTTGTTCTGTATCTGAGATTTGTTTGTTTTTTCTCTGATTTGTCTTCTTCCGTTCCGTTATTCCACAAAACATGTCAGTATGGTTTCCGTATGCGATCCGTTTTTTGTAGATCGGAAACGGAAACCTTAACTTATTAATCATTAAACACATGAGCGATATGGGCTGGGCATAGGATTGCTACCGTATGGATGCGCAAAATATCAATTTAAATACGGATATGTTCTGTGTGCGTTCCGTATTTTTTGCTGACCCATTGACTTGAATGGGGCCTCAGACCGTGATTTGCGGACAATAATAGGACATGCACTACTATTGTAGTAATAATTCGTTGGTGGCACAGTGTGCGCCCCCCCCCCGGCCCCCCCTTCCTCCCTCTATTGTAATAATTCGTTAGTGGCACAGTGTGCGCCCCCCGCCCCCCCCCCCCCTTCCTCCCTCTATTGTAATAATTCGTTGGTGGCACAGTGTGCGCCCATCCGCCCCCCCCCTTCCTCCCTCTATTGTAATAATTCGTTGGTGGCACAGTGTGCGCCCATCCGCCCCCCCTTCCTCCCTCTATTGTAATAATTCGTTGGTGGCACAGTGTGCGCCCATCCGCACCCCCCCCTTCCTCCCTCTATTGTAATAATTCGTTGGTGGCACAGTGTGCGCCCCCCATCGGCCCCCCTCCCTCTATAGCATTAACAACATTCGTGGCCAGTGTGCGGCCTCCCATCACCCCCCCCCCCCCATCATTGGTGGCAGCGGAGTTCCGATCGGAGTCCCAGTTTAATCGCTGGGGCTCCGATCGGTAACCATGGCAACCAGGACGCTACTGCAGCCCTGGTTGCCATGGTTACTTAGCAATAGTACAATAGTAAAAGATTCATACTTACCTGGGAGCTCCTCCTACTGGTAAGTGACAGTTCATTTAGCAATGCGCCGCACAGATCTGTCACTTACCAGTAGGTGGAGCTCCCGGCCGGACACGAACATCGCAGCAGCCAGCAGGTAAGTATGAATCTTCTAATATTGTACTATTGCTAAGTAACCATGGCAACCAGGACTGCAGTAGCGTCCTGGTTGCCATGGTTACCAATCGGAGCCCCAGCGATTAAACTGGGACTCCGATCGGAACTCCGCTGCAACCAATGATGGGGGGGGAGATGGGAGGCCACCAATGTTGTTAATGCTATAGAGGGGGGTGGGGGGGCGCACACTGTGCCACCAACAAATTATTACAATAGAGGGCGGGGGGGGGCGCACACTGTGCCACCAACGAATTATTACAATAGAGGGAGGGGCGGGGGGGGGGGGGCGCACACTGTGCCACCAACGAATTATTACAATAGAGGGAGGGAGGGGGGGGGGGCGCACTGGCCACCAATGATATTCAAACTGGGGAGGGGGGGGGTCTGCGCCCTGCTGCCTGGCAGCCCTGATCTCTTACAGGGGGATATGATAGTACAATTAACCCCTTCAGGTGCCGCACCTGAAGGGGTTAATTGTGCTGATCATGGCCCCCTGTAAGAGATCGGGTGCTGCCAGGCAGCAGGGGGCAGTCTTGTACACAGTTTGTAGTGTATTCTAACTAGAAGCGTCCCCATCACCATGGGAACGCTTCTGTGTTAGAATATACTGTCGGATATGAGTTTTCACGAAGTGAAAACTTAGATCTGAAAAAGCTTTTATGCAGACGGATCTTTGGATCCGTCTGTATGAAAGTAACCTACGGCCACGGATCACGGACACGGATGCCAATCTTGTGTGCATCCGTGTTCTTTCACGGACCCATTGACTTGAATGGGTCCGTGAACCGTTGTCCGTCATATTTTTTTGACGGACAGGATACACGGATCACGGTCTCGGCTGCAAAACGGTGCATTTTCCGATTTTTCCACGGACCCATTGAAAGTCAATGGGTCCGCGAAAGAAAAACGGAAAACGGCCGTGTGCATGAGGCCTTAGGGAGGGACAGACAGTGGAGGGAGTGTAATAGGAAGATTTTTATACAAAAAACTTTTCAGAGACCCAAAAGTCCTTTTAAGGACTATTGTGTGTGACAGCAGCAATATATATTTTTGGCGCATCCTGGGCCAAATACCCTTTACTAGGCCGCTGTGAACAGTTAAATTATTCGCGCCACATCTCCTGTGTAAATTGTGTGCATCCCTAAAATATCAGTGCCATCCAGTGTACTTTTTCTGTAGACTGTGTCCGCTGCGGACAGGTATTATGTGCACCACATCTCCTGTTTAAAGTGTGCGCATCCCTGAAATATCAGTGTCATCCAGTGTACTTTTTCCGTAGATGTGTCTGCTGCGGACAGTTAAATTATCCGAACCAGTGCCACATCTCCCGTGTAAAGTGTGCGCATCACTAAAATATCAGTGACATCTAGTGTAATTTTTCAATACACTGGATGCACAGTGACAGTGACATTACCAGGGCCACATCTCCAGTGTAAAGTGTGCTCATCCAAAAAATATCTGTGACATCCAGTGTACTTTTTCCGTAGACAGTGTCCGCTGCAGACAGTGAGATTAGCTGCGCCACATCTTCTGTGTAAAGTGTGCGCATTCCTAAAATATTGGTGACATCCAGAGCACTTTTTCCGTAGATGGTGTCCGCTGCGGACAGTTATCTGCGCCACATCTCCTGTTTAAAGTGTGCGCATCCCTCAAATATCAGTGACATCTAGTGTACTTTTTCCGTAGACGGTGTCCGCTGCGGACAATTAAATTATTCAAACCAGTGCCACATCCTCCGTGTAAAGTGTGCGCATCACTAAAATATCTGTGACATCCAGAGCACTTTTTCCGTAGATGGTGTCCGCTGCGGACAGTTATCTGCGCCACATCCTCCGTGTAAAGTGTGCGCATCACTAAAATATCTGTGACATCCAGAGCACTTTTTCCGTAGATGGTGTCCGCTGCGGACAGTTATCTGCGCCACATCCTCCGTGTAAAGTGTGCGCATCACTAAAATATCTGTGACATCCAGTGTACTTTTTCAATACACTGGATGTCACAGTGACAGTGACAATACCAGGGGCACATCTCCAGTGTAAAGTGTGCGCATCCCTAAAATATCAGTGACATCCAGTGTACTTTTTCCGTATACGGTGTCCGCTACTGACGGTGACCTTACCAGGGCAACATCTGCAGTGTAACGTGTGCGCTTAATTAATTTTTTCTGTGACATACAATGTAATTTTTCTGTAGACTGTGTCCACTTCTGACAGTGACCACACCAGGGCCACATCTGCAGTGTAACGTGTGCGCTTCAAAAATGTATCTGTGACATACAGTGTCATTTTTCCATTGGCGGTGTCTGCTTCTGACAGTGACCATACCAGGGTCACATCTGCAGTGTAACGCGTGCGCTTCAAAAATGTATCTATGACATACAGTGTACTTTGTTAGCTTTTAAACCATACTCGCCCGGGACCAAAAGACTTTGGTTTCCCGGAAGCAGCTCGGCAGGTCATGGGAATAACGCCGCCGGATCGCTGGTCGTCATTGTTTATGGTCGGTATCTGATCGCCTTCAAACTAGTTATCACAGAGGAGTCTCATTCGTTACAGGAATTAACCAGACAAATCGTTCCACCAACTAAGAAACGTCCATGCACCACCACCCACAGTATCGAGAAAGAGCTATTAATCTGTCAATCCTTTCTGTGTCCAGGGCGGGTGAGGTTTCCCGTGTTGAGTAAAACTATGTCTTTTTTTTTTTTTTGGGGGCGAGCAAAACTTTGTGTATGTAGAGGCCCTTAGTTATTTCTTGAGATGATCTAGTCAGCCACCCATTAGCTGAAACGTAATTGGGTTATGCAGCAAGATAATCATCCAGAACCAAAGGGCAATTCTACACCTGAAAACCTGAGAAAGAAAAACATTAGGCCGAGTTCATACATGAAATGCTGAACTCCTCCTAATGGAAATCCTGGTTCTGTAATTTTTTTCCCTTATTGTTCTTTCAGGTTGCTACAGTGTTTTATGCAAATCTGTTACGTTCTTGCTTTTTTATTGTGTGGATGCAGTGAGTTTTTCATGCATCTCTTGCATCGGGAAGAAAAACAGAAAACCGACCAAAGGGATGCAACTCACATTCCTAACTTTAGCTATGTATTAGTATCCGCAATGGAATACAGTCTCTGAACAGTGGCGCCTAGACAGGGGTGGGATTCAAATTTTTAACAACAGGTTCCCTACTCAGCGGTGGATACGCAGCGCGTCACGAGTCATGACACATATTTACATACACCATATATATGCAACACAGTCACGACATATTTACATACACCATATATACACTACACACAAATACACTATATATACACTACACACATACCACTCAACTTTTAAAAAGCCTTAGGCCCCCTCTTTGTTATTACTGTAATGGCCCCCTCTTTATTATTATTATAATGGCCCACTCTTTATTATTAATATAATGACCCCCTCTTTATTATTAATATAATGGCCCCCTCTTTATTATTAATATAATGGCCCCCTCTTTGTTATTACTGTAACGGCCCCCTCTTTGTTATTACTGTAACGGCCCCCTCTTTGTTATTACTGTAACGGCCCCCCTCTTTGTTATTACTGTAACGGCCCCCTCTTTGTTATTACTGTAACGGCCCCCTCTTTGTTATTACTGTAACGGCCCCCTCTTTATTATTATTATAATGGCCCACTCTTTATTTTTAATGTAATGGCCCCCACTTTATTATTAATATAATGGCCCCCTCTTTGTTATTACTGTAACGGCCCCCCTCTTTGTTATTACTGTAACGGCCCCCCTCTTTGTTATTACTGTAACGGCCCCCCTCTTTGTTATTACTGTAACGGCCCCCTCTTTGTTATTACTGTAACGGCCCCCACTTTATTATTAATATAATGGCCCCCACTTTATTATTAATATAATGGCCCCCACTTTATTATTAATATAATGGCCCCCTCTTTATTATTAATATAATGGCCCCCTCTTTATTATTAATATAATGGCCCCCTCTTTATTATTAATATAATGGCCCCCACTTTAATAACAAAGAGGGGGCCATTACATTAATAATAAAGAGGGGGCCATTATATTAATAATAAAGAGGGGGCCATTATATTAATAATAAAGAGGGGGCCATTATATTAATAATAAAGAGGGGGCCATTACATAGTGGAGTACCGCTTAAAAAAGCTGCTCTTACTCTGTGGGCAAAATAGATGTGTTTCCCTGTGTGTGGCCACCTTAAATATTGTCATCAACCCCATCCATAACTCTTGTTTGGCTAAAAGAATCTAAACATTGGGTCAGGATGAGGGGAAGGTGGAGTAGGCACCTGCTTAGGAGAAATAATTAATACTTACCTCTCTCTCCTTCACAGCTTGTGGCATCCTGGTACAGGCTGTCACCAATGCCTCGCTCACTGTGCCTTCCCGCGCCGCGTCATCGCGTCATCTCGCGAGATCCGCCGCAGGAGGTCACAGTGAGGTACGTGACTAAGTCCTGCGTCGCACCTCAACTGAAGCCGCTCCCCCGGCCCCTCCTCACTTCGCCTGCCCAGCTGCCCTGCACAGTGCGCGTCACACAGGGCCTCTCCTCTCGGCTTCCGCTCCGCCCCCACCCCTATAGCTACGCCACTGGTGCAGGCGCAGCTGCAGGACCGGGTCGGGATCCCTGCTTCTCACCGGTCCTGCGAACCGCCTGTAATTTTAACAAACGGTTCGGCAGAACCGGAGAGAACCGGCTGAATCCCATGCCTGCGCCTAGACCATGATGGGAGACCTGAAGCTTGCTCCCACCACATTCAGGGATGTCTGTAACCTCAGTGTAGGCAGTTACCTTCTATGGCAAACGCTCTGCAAGGTTGCTGAACTCTCTGCTCTCCAAAATCCCACCTGATATCGCCGTTTGCTCCTTTGCTAGGCGAGGTTTATTTATACGAGAAGATGGAAGGCGGTCTTATAATCATGACCAATGGGGAGACAGGTGATTGGCTGGAAGGCGGTCTTACAATCATGACCAATGGGCAGACAGGTTATGGTATGAAGTGATTGGCTGGCGAAGATGTGAATGATCGCGCGTTCGCACACTTATTCGTGCCCTTTTCATTGCCGCGCTTATACTCGCTGATGAAGAAACCTTTGTTCGACGGTCCCCATCCCTCCCACCTCAGCTGGCGCCATGACACTGGTATCCTGCAGTAATACCAGGCCGGGCACGAATCAGCTACAGGTCGGGATGACCAGACCATTGTGCGAAAGTTTCTGCGCGATGCGAACGCAAACTAATCTGCGCATCTCCATAGGATAGATGGCGACCGTACGATGAACAATAATTTTCCACAACACACCAATGGAAAAAATTATCTGCCTACACTTAGTAGTAATAGTGCCCCCAACAGTTCTACTAATGTCCCCACTGTGCGCCAGAAGTAATAATGCTCCCATAGTGCCCATACTAGTATTCATGTTCCCCATAGTCCCCCAATTGTAATGAAGTTGACCAGAATACCCCCAGTAGTTATAATTCTCTTTATAATGTGTGACAGTAGAAAAATGCCCCCTTTGGCCTCATGCACACGACAGTATTTTTTCACGGTCCGCAAAACGGGGCTCCGTTGTTCCGTGATCCGTGTCCGTTTTTGTTTCTGTGTGTCTTCCTTGATTTTTGGAGGCTCACCAGACATGAAGGAAAGTGAAAAAAAATCTAAGTCAAGTTTGCCTTGCAAATGATAGGAAAAAAACGGACGCGGACGACAATCTTGTGTGCCTCTGTGTTTTTTCACGGACCCATTGACTTGAATGGGTCCGCGAACTGTTGTCCGTGAAAAAAATAGGACAGGTCCTATTTTTTTGACGGACTGGAAACACGGATCACGGACGCGGATGACAAACAGTGCATTATCCGAGTTTTCAACGGACCCATTGAAAGTCAATGGGTCCGCAGAAAATCACGGAAAACGGAACAACGGACACAGAACACGACAACGGTCGTGTGCACGAGGCCTTATAATGTGAGCCAGTACAAAAAATGCCCTGTTGTGTGGCAGTAAAAAAAAAAAAAACTCCTCTTAGTGCCCCCAGTAGATCCAATGTCCACACAGTGTCCTCATAATGTGTGCCCAAAAGAGCCCTTTCTTAGTGCCCCCAGTTGAGCTAAGGTCCCCATAGTAAACATAATTTGTGCCAGTATACAATACTCCTTTATAGTGCCCTTAGTAGATGCCCCCATAGTGCTCCCCCCCTCATCCTCATAGTGCCCCCCATAATGTTCCAGTATAAAGTGCCCCAAGTAGATGCCCCCATAATGCTCCTCTCCCCCCTTCAGCACATTGCGGCCCCCAATGCACACAATGGCCGTGTGCATGAGGCCCTAGAGCATGTGGATGTGTTTCAACAAACCCTAAGCATACTTTTCATGCATAAGGCTACTTGCACACGTCGCAAACTATGCAAAGGTTTTTTCTGCGCAAATTCTTGCATTGAGAAAACCGCTGCGTAATACAGTGCCAGCAAAGTCTATGAGATTAGACAAATCTCATGTACATTTTACTTATTTCTTAGGTGCAAAAAAAAATGCAACAAAAGCGCGATAAATGCTGCAGATTTGCGTGCGTTTTTTTGTACAGTTTTGGTGCGGATTTCATCAGGATTTTCTGCACATAAATCTGCACCATTTGCAGTCACCCTAATAATCCTCCTCTTAATTTATTTCTACGGTGGCCTCACCAGTCAGAACAATTTGTGATGAATGCGACTCACTATGGTCAAAATCTGCGCCAAAAAATGACCGCAGTTTATCCTAGCAGTTGAGAACCAGGGGGCCTGTATGCAGCTCTTGAACACACTGTTCTTGCGAGGGGCCCACCATTGTTGATGTCTTCCCCTGCTAATATCATATGGCTATATGTAATCTTACGAAAGTGTACGTTACAGCCCATTTATCCCTATATAACCCCATACGTCTGATCGACTGAGAACCTAAGCCGAGAATGCATTTAGTTGAATTAAAATCTCTTCAAGCCCCCTACTCAAGAAGGTCCCCCATACATCTGCACAGGTCCCACAGGCAACACGTCAGCCCCATCATCCTCCCGTTAAAGATGAAGATTGCTGCAAGGAAATCTACTACTGTATTTTCCAAGTCTCCCGTCTGCTCCAAGCTGAAATTAGAAGCAGGGCTGCCCTTAATTTTCTGGTGACACAGTGTGTGCTGGGGGGTTGGCAGTGATTATATGTGCGGTTTGAGGGAGAGGTGGGGGGCACACAGCCCAATGCAGATCCTGTTGCCTAGTATTAAACCATATGGATTCAATTTGACATTTTTATTATTATTTTTACAGGACCGGTAACAGAAACCAGCCAGAGGGGAAGACAAGAAAAATAGTTCAAGGAGGAAATCTGGATAAGTGAGTGGGGAGAGGGTTTCAGTGTCCTTATCTTTTAAAGGTGAAGCTAAGGAACTGCCCGATTCCATGCCTTTTGGGTTTTCGAGCTTATTATTCGGTTGACGGTACAGTACTATGTCATGAAAACTAAACATGGATTGACATATGAGGTTGTACCTCTTATGAGCTTGACTTCGGCATCAAGTTTTTTCGGCTGCATTGACACCAGGCAGTTTGAGTTCAACACGACCTCCTAAAGATATTAAAGGGGTTGTCTGGCATATTAAAAAATTCCCCCTGAAAGTAGCTATTGGGATAAAAAAAAGGCGCCCATTTCATCACTCGCCACCTCAAGGGAAGATTCTACTCACCAGGCTTTGTTAGTTTGGATGCAGCAATTACATGCCCATATGCTGCACCTGACCTTGGGTTGTATACTGCTGAGGCCAGTCATTGGCTGCAGTGTTTTCTGGTGTATATGGACAGAGTGACTGCCTAAGATGTTTGGCACCCGGGGCGGGTCCTTTTTCTGGCACCCCCCCTCATGCTTTAAAACACTTTTACCCCTTATAGTAGTTATGCCCTCATTGTGCCCCCTCACAGTAGTAATGCCCTCATTTTGCCCCTTCACAGTAGTTATGCCCACATTGTGACATTGTGCCCCCTTCACAGTAGTTATGCCCACATTGCGCCCCCTGAATTGTGCCCCCTCATGGTAGCTATGCCCACACTGTGCCCCCTTCATAGTAGTTATGCCCTCATTGCACTACCTTCAAAGTATTCAAGCCCTCATTGTGCGCCCTCACAGTAGTTAAGCCCTCATTGTGCCCCTTCACAATACTTATGTCCACACTGTGCCCCCTTACAGTAGTTATGCCCTCATTGTGCCCCCTCACAGTAGTTATGCCCACATTGTGCCCCTCACAGTAGTTATGCTCACATTGTGACCCTTCATAGTTATTCATCCATTGTGCCCCCTTCACAGTAGTTTTGCTCCCTATATGCCCCCTTCTGAGTAGTTATGCCCTCATTGTGCCCCCCTTGCAGTAGATATGCTCTCTCTGTGCATTCATAACAGTTATGCCCCTTCACAGAAGTAATACCCTGTCTGTGCCCTCTTCACTATATTAATGCCCTCTCTGTGCCCATTTACAGCAGTAATGCCTCCTTCACAGTTGTAATGCTCACATTGTGCCCCCTCAGTGTTAAAAAAAAAAAGTAAAAAAAAAAAAAAAAAAGGTAACTACTCACCATGTCCCGTTCCTGATGATCAGATCCAGCACTCCCCTGCAGGCATAGATCATACTGCAGCCCTGTGTGGGAGGAGCACAGGCAGATTCCTGGCCTTTAGGCTTCTACTCAATCTGGCAGTGTGATCTGTGCCTGGAGGAGGAAAGGAGCGCAGGGAGCTGAGCAGTCAGTAAGTGAAAGGACTGCTGACTCCACCGCGCTCCAGCAATGAGCGTTTTTATTGTGATGGAAGTGCTTATTGCATCTGGCACTCCCATGAGAGGTGGCATCCCTGCCTCCGCTTGGCATGCAACTGTATGGGCATGTCATCACTGCAGCTAAAGTCCAGCAGGGAGTTTGTGAAGGTTCTCATTCATCGAAGTCATGGTATATTAGTAGTAAGAAGTCATAGCAACTCAACTTTTTTCTTGAAGACTTTATCTGGTCATCTGACTGGTTTTCTTGATTTCTCGATTAGAATAGCTTGTATGCGGTATCTCCAGATTTAAATACTAGTGATTTGTGCTTCAGTCATGGAGGCAAGATGTTAATTTCATTTGCATGACTGAAGCTATTAGGTATGCTTAAACTGCCTCTGGAGAGGTGTTAGAACAGTATTGTAAGTGTAAAAGCAATCGACATCTTAACTCGATGACTGAAGCAAGAGTCTCTAGTATGTATTGCCGGAGATTTCTCGTACAAGTCATTCTAATTGAGAAGGCTAGTCGAATGACTAGAGAAACATCTTCAAGAAAAAAAAAATCCAAGGAGGATTGCTTGAAGAGGTGGTGTATGAAATAGGCGAAGCTCTCGGTAAGACTAGTACTCATGTGTGCCACCATATTACAGATCCGTATTGTCCACAGTCTGCTATGGGCTTTACCCGATGTACATCTGCTTTGATCTTGCCATGCTCCATCACACACTGAATTAAGGAGAAGCTTTATTTCTAGGAGAGAATACTGTGCTTCACAAAGGCACTCGGAGCTTAAAATCCATAATATTGACACCTACGGACTCCCTGTGACGCTGTACAGGGTATGCATGCAAGAGCCATTTCCAAGTAAGACACAGAATTGCAGTAGAACAGTGTTATTGGAAATAGATGACATTATTTTACAGCGTGGTCCTTCAGCGGGGTTGGGGATCTCAACCTCTGCAGGATTTTCCGCAAGGTCGGGTATCACCAAAATGACTGTTGGTTTTACCCTCCTCTTCCACAGCTGCCCCACCTATACGCCCTGAGGAGGTGCACCAGAAGGGGACCTCTCTGTGCGCAAGGAGGTAAGTATAAGTGCTTTTTTTGTTTTGTTTAGATGTCACAATATAGGAAAGAAGAACTATGGGGGCATTTTTTTACTGACACATTGCAGGGGCACTATGGGGGCATCTGGTGGCACTAAAGGGGCATTTCTTACTGGCACATTATGGTGGGGTACCATAGGAGAGAGGAGTACTATAGGGGCATCTGCTGGGGGCACTAAGAAGGGGCATTTTTTACTGGCATATTATTGGGGGCACTATAGGGGAGAAGAGCACTATAGGGGCATCTGCTGGGGTGGCCCTAGGAATGGGCATTTTTCAACTGGCACATTATGGGGGAGAGGAGCACTATAAGGGGCATCTGCTGGGGACACTAAGAAGGGGCATTTTTTAATGGCATATTATGGGGGGCACTATAGGGGAGAGGAGCACTATAGGGGCATCTGCTGGGGTGGCCCTAGGAATGGGCATTTTTCAACTGGCACATTATGGGGGAGAGGAACACTATAGGGGCATCTGCTGGGGACACTAAGAAGGGGCATTTTTTAATGGCATATTATGGGGGGTACTATAGGGGAGAGGGGGACTATAGGGGCATATGTTGGGGCACCAAGTAGGAGCATTTTTTACTGGCACATTATGGGGAGAGGAGCACTATAGGGGCATCTGCTAGGGGCACTAAGATGGGGTATTTTATACTGGCACGATATGGGGGCACTCTGGGGAAGGGGGAGAGGAGCACTGTGGGGGCATTTACTGTGGGCACTATATATGGGTATTTTATTCTGGCATACATTATAGGCACAATTTACTCAACTGTGGGCACTAAGAGGGGGTATTTCTTGTACTGTCATATTATAAGGAGAATTATTACTACTATGGTGAATAGGGATGAGCCAATTTAATATTTCGAAATTCGTTTTCGGTTCGTGTTGTGTTATAATGTGAACTGCGTTATGGATTCCGTTACCACAGACCATAACGCCCTTCCATGACGGCATACCGTAATACATTCCTTCATGGAATTGTGTTATGGTCCGTGGTAACAGAATCCATAACGCAATTCACATTATACCACAACACAAACCAAAAATGAATTTCAAAATATGAAATTCGCTCATCCCTAATGGTGATCTTTACTACTACTGGGGGGGGGGGGCTATTGGGAACATGATTACTAGGGCACTATGGTGGTATTATTACTACTAAGTGTGCTCTGGCAGAGAATTATTTCTATTGGTGGGATTTTGGGGAGCACTGTTACTTTGGTGGGCACAGTATCAACTTTGCACAATTATTTTTGGGGGGCATTATGTTTATACTATTAGTGTTTAGGGTACTATTTTGTAGCACACTGTGTGCCAATAATTATTGAAGGTGGCACTATCTCTGTGATACTAGTATTTTATGGGGGACTATTTCTGCAGTATAGTATTGGGGGTTGCAGATGATGGAAAAGTGGGAAACTAATGTCTGTCTGTCAATCTCTGCAGAGACGAGAGATGGCTGAAAAATCATCATGGCGGTCTGGTCTGAATGGAGAAGATGAGGAAATAGAACGTCTACATCAAAGGTGATATCATTGGATGGAAGTATGTATGTGGCGCTATGTAGGAGAGGAGATGCTCTGGCTTCTCCCCCTGCCATTTGCAGAAGGAGGATTCAGAGCTGGGCAGCTATAAGCATGGTGGTGGCTGCAAATGGGGCAGGGGGCTTCAGCCTGGTAAGGACAGCCAAGGGGGGCAGCAGGCCACAGGCGGGTGGCAGATGGTGGGGGGAACCACGGGCTGCAAGCAGGATTTGAGAGGAGAGAGGAGGAGCTTCCTTGCTACAGCCTGCTGTTGTCTATTATATAAATGTAAAGCAGACAGTGCAGCCAGGACACGCCCTCCCCTTCCTGTGTGATGTGTAGAGCCGGGCTCCTCCTACATCGTGCAGCTCCTCCTCCACTCCTCTTTTGGCGCCTTCAGGACAAGGAGGGAGGAAGTGAAGCTGCAACAGCTCCTGCCACGGAGCCACATGGCGGACAAGTCTGTGAAACAGAACTGGATGGTGATTCCAGTCACAGGGAGGGAAACAGAATAGTTTGAGTACAGGAGCTTTATGTCGAGGCCCTCAGTATTAAGTACAATGTGTATATGTAGGATGAAGGAGAAACCCTTACTTTTATCCTCAAAAATATAATTTCAGCTGTATGGAGTTTGTAAGGAGTTGCCTAAGTTTGTAGGAGGGGCTTATAACAATGGGCAGGGCCCAACATTTTGCACAGTGTACTACGCATTTTTTTAAATCTCTGATCCCCCCCCAGACAAAATTTCTGTTTTGGTTGCAGATAGAGACCCCGGCCACATGAAGTGCTTTGCGGCATCCCATTAAAAACAGTGGGAGGGAGGCAAAATCAGGGTGGCTGCTGGCAGCTTTTTGGCACGGAAACCTGCATCTAATTTCAAAGTCAGCTGATTTGTACCTATGAAACTGGCTGACCTGTTGCAGCTGAAGACATCTGTGTTGGTCCCATGTTCATATGTGTCCGCATGGCTGAGAAAAATGACGTTTTACTATATGCAAATGAGTCTCTAGGAGCAACGGGGGCGTTCCCATTACACCTAGAGGCTCTGCTCCCTCTGCACTTAGATTGACAGGGCCAGGCAGCGCAAACATCATCACACCTGGTCCTGTCAATCAAAACGGAGAGGAAGCAGCAGTTGCAGAGAGAGCAGAGCCTCTAGATGTTATGGCAACACCCAAATTGCTCCTAGAGGCTCATTTGCATATATAAAAATTTCATTTTTATGAGAAACGTGAGCACATATGAACATGGGACCAACACAGATGCCTTCAGCTGCCAAGCGCACATGTAACAGGTCAGCCAGTGTCATAGGTACAAAACTGCTGACAGATGCCCTTTAAACTTCGTCTTACTTCCTGCTGGATCCACTTTTTGGTTTTGGCTTAAATAACTTCCATATTTTCCTGACAGATCTCCGCACTCAAGACATGCTGGGAGCTGTAGTTTGACAACCCCCAGAGATTGCACACCATGGTGTTAATTGGATTCCTTGGATTTCAGATTCTTCTGACTCTGTTATCCATACACTTGTAGGATGTGAAGCAATAGGTCGAGATGACCCCATTCTTGGGAACTGCAGCATGATTCTTCAGTGGTCTCACAATGGGATACTTATTCTAATCCTCAGATAGATTGATTGAGGCAAAAATTCAAAGCACATTTGTCCCATAGATGCAGTGCAGTCTGCAGGCACCATGTTATAGAGCATGAAGAGCTGAGCAGATTGATATATAGTTTATGGGATAAGATACAGTATAACTTGCAATTTATCTAATGGGATTAGAAGTCCTGTGGGTGGTCCGGTTAGCAGTTATCTCTGTATGCACACTGACGGGGTAGGCTGTCAGTCGCTGATAGGACCGCCCATGGGACTCCTTAACTCAAAATGAACAGAGATTAAAATAAATAAAATACTATAGAATATAATGTTATACCGAATCTCTTCCGTAAAAATATATATCAATCTGCTCAGTTCCTCCTGTTCTAAAACATGCTGACTGCATAATATACTGTGTTTTCCATGTCGAAGGTTTGCCTCCATTAACTTGGTTGATTTGCCCAATGTGGCAGTGCAGTGGCCGGGTTTGGGGTGGCTCCAACGCTATGCTGGGACCCCCTGACACCATTGAGATATCACCATGTGTTGCTGCTGTCCGCAAGGAATGTTAAAGGGAACCTGTCACCAGGATTTGGGGTATAGAACTGAGGACATGGGTTGCTAGATGGCCGCTAGCACATCCGCAATATCCAGTCCCCATAGCTCTGTGTGCTTTTATTATGTAAAATTTTTTTTTTTTATCCATATGCAAATTAACCTGAGATGAGTCCTGGATGTGAGATGAATCAGGGACAGGACTCATCTCTGGTTAATTTGCATATGCATCAAATAGTTTTTTTTACACAATAAAAGCACACAGAGCTATGAGGACTGGGTATTGCGGATGTGCTAGCGACGATCTAGCAACCCATGTCCTCAGCTCTATACACAAAATCCAGGTGACAGGTTCCCTTTAAGGCTTGGTGCACCCAAATAGGAATTAAGTCTAGAGAGTCAAGTTCTGCAATTAACCAGGTTGCTTCTTTACTGGAGGAATACAGGTGCAAAACAATACAGACAAGACAAAGGGCCGGCTTCTCCAGTCTCCTCCCTGGCAGAAGAAGGGTTTTTATGCTGAGGAAAGGCCTGAGCTAGCTGTCCCTCCATCTCTCAGAAGGCTGGTACCCTGGCCAAAGGCTAGAGTCCCATGGTCTGTGGCTCAGTAGTTCGGCTGACTCCTTGGTCACAGGGCTGGTGACCCAAGGTCTGTGGCTCAGCATCCCCATCTTAGCATCTTCTTCTGGTCAACAATGCAGTGTGGCATGAGTCTCTTCTAAGCACTGGTCCCTAACTGCAGAACACTGGGGGCTCTGTCTGCTCTCCTTATATACAGTTTCGAGCTGAACTAGAACCTTCTAGTGTGAGAGGTGGAGTGGAGAAACTCAGCACAAACAAAAACAACATTACAACTTCCTGTCTCTCATAGATTTACATTAGAACTTCAATTATACCTAATGGAAATGGAAGCAGTTTTTCCAGACAAAAACAAGTCTTTAGACATGATAACATAGCTAAACCAGACATTAAAAAGATCAGTCTGTCTGGATTTGGTGGTAAACAAGTCTGGCTTTTTCCCTCCAAAACATGCTCTTCTTTAACCCTCAGGGTAACTGTGGAAAATGACTAGCTACAAAGTCCCAAAAATCTCTCAGTGTTGATTAACCCCCAGTGACTCAAATGTACATAAAGAGGGGCTAGTTAAGTGGCGTGCTGCATGCCCCACTGCAATTCTTTTTTTTACACTAAGCCACTCCTCTTACTCCACCCATTGCATAACTATACTCACCCAATCCCACCTAATGAAATCTATTATAGGGTACATGGCGGTACCAATACACCTTGCAATAAACAAAATACCCAACTGGTCCTATCCAGGGTGTCGCTGGCGTGTCGGTGTAATGTTCACTGGATCCAGAACAAGGTCCCAGTGGTGATATAGAAAAGAAAACACATAAGGAAGGGATGGTGACGCCCCTGTGAAATCCCCAGCAGACCAAGCCATCCCAATGTATAACAGGGTAATCTAGAGCATTTCCCCTTAGTGCTACCACACAGTACTAAATGCCCACATTGTGCTCCCTCATAGTAATTATGCCCATATTGTGCCTCCTTTACAGCATAAATTCCCACAATGTGCCCCCTCATATGCCCACATTGTGACCCATTCACAATTGTTCTGTCCTCCTTATGGCCCCCACTGTAGTTATGCCCATCTTTGTGCCCGTCACTGTAGTTATGTCAATATTTGTGTCCCCTCACAGTAGTTATGCCCACCTTTGTGCTTGTCACAGTAGATATGCCCATTTTTGTGCCCCCTCTCAGTAGTTATGCCCATCGTTGCGCCCGTCACAGTTGATATGCCCATTTTTGTGCCCCCTCACAGTAGTTATGCCCACCTTTGTACCCCTCACTGTAGGTATGCCCATCTTTCTGGCCTTTACAGTTTGTACCCCCTCACTGTAGTTACAGTACCTTGCAAAAGTATCCACCCCCCTTGACTTTTTTTTTCATATTTTGTTACATTACAGCCTTAAGTTCAATGTTTTGTTAATCAGGTGATTTTCCTATTTCATGACGTAAAGTCATGATTTTATTAAAGACACGGAGGCGAGTATTGCTATTCTCCTTCTTTACTCTGACCAATAGCAGCAAAGATAAAAAGAAAATATTGAACATTTGAACAGCCCCTCCCCATAGTCCCAGTATAACAGGCCACTCCGCCTGCAAATCCTCCTCTTTCTTTGTAACTCAAGTCCGAACATCCAACAGAACCGGAAAACCAAGAGTCCAGAACATCATGGAACAACAACCGCCTTCCATCCGGAAGCGAAACGGGAAGAGCCGGAAACAGCGCCGAAGGATGCTCCTCGTCCTGTCCACATCAACCGAACGGCCGGAACCAAACTGCCGACGACGTAGACCAACAGACACTGCACACCGGGCCGGTCTCAACCTGAAAAGGTGAAAAAACAGAAAATGACAGTAACAAAATTGGGACATGGTATCCAAAATCAACTGGTTGCGATAAACCTACTCAGGAAAAACTCATAGAGTTAAGATCAACATGCGTATGACAACAAATCAATAATATCTGCAGAATAAACATCATTCAGAATAAATAAACAAACATATAGGGAGGGAACTCAGGGTGGGCAATACTCGCCTCCGTGTCTTTAATAAAATCATGACTTTACGTCATCAAATAGGAAAATCACCTGATTTTATTACAAGACCCGGAGGCTCATATTGCAAGTTCAAAGTTAAGACAAATTCTCAATGATTGATGAGAAAACGTGAGGACCTGGCCGAAAGTAAAATTCTCTGAACGTGGATACTCTGGACCAGTCCGCCAATTTCAAAATGTCCTCCAACCTGGCGCCAGACACCGCCAAAGAGGTAGCGGATGCCCCCCTAGCAGAATGTGCCGAAAAAATGGAAGTGTCCACGCCCGCCAATTCCATGATCCACTTCATCCACCTAGCCAGCGTGGGAGTGGTCACCGGGGCAAAAGGACGAATAGTAGAGAGGAAAAGATGAGAAAACTCCCGTGATCGATGAAGGGAAGTGCGAGCTTCATACTCCTTGAGGCATTCCACCGGACAGAGAGAAGGCGAGGCCGGGAAAGCCGGATAAGCGACTGAGCGTATGTGAGACTTGGTTCTCCTAGAGATGTCAAAGGAGACCCCCTCCGGAGTATACGAGCGGTCATCATAATCCAAAGCCCGGACGTCAGACACCCGCTTGCAGGAGATTAGACAGAAAAGAGTGACGAGCTTCGCCGACAGTTGCCGTAAGGACAGGTCTGAATTCTGAGGCCAAGAAGATAGAAAAGAAAGAACACAAGACACGTCCCAAGTCGCCGAAAATCTAGGTCTAGGAGGCCGAGACATCCGAGAGCCACGCAATAGACGGCATACCAAAGGATGTTGCCCCGCAGGAGTACCGTCAAACCCCTGGTGGGACGCAGAAATGGCCGACCTGAAAAGGTTGATCGTGCGATAGGCCTTGCCCTGATCGAAAAGAGAAGATAGGAAGTGCAAGATCTCCGTCACAGGTGCCGAAACGGGATCCAAGTCCCTAGCCACGCACCAGCGATCCCAAGATCCCCAGGCAGATCTGTAAGATCTTCTGGTTCCTGGGGCCCAAGCGTTCTCCAAAAGGACTCTAGCTGTTCCCGAAACTCCCGGGACCTCCCAGGGTCCCCTGAAATTCGACACGCCAACAGGCGCAGAGATCCGTCCAGGAGAAGAGGATGTAGCTGGTGATTCGGACCTCGGAGGAGAGTCTGAGATGTCGGGAGCAGGTACGGGGTCTCTATCATCATCTCCAGAAGGTGAGGAAACCACGACTGGGAAGTCCAAAACGGGACCAGCAGAACCAGATCCGCTGAATGACGGCGTACTTGAATCAGGGTCCTGGGAATCAGCTGGAAGGGGGGGAATGCGTAAAGCAGGCCCCGTGACCAATCCTGTAGGAACGCGTCCACAGCTTCGGCCTCCGGGTCCGGGCGCCAACTGTAGAAACGTGGCAGCTGCGTGTTCAGGCGGGAGGCAAACAGGTCGATACAGCAAGGCCCCCAAAGAGACGTTAAGGAACGGAACACCGCTGGATCTAACTGCCAGTTGCTGGAGTCGGAGAGATATCGAGAGCTCCAATCCGCCCGAATGTTCTGGACGCCCGGAAGATATTCCGCCAAGACAATCAACTCCTTGTCTAGACAGTAGTCCCAGAAATCCTTCGCCAACCGAGATAGGATGGTGGAACGTGTACCGCCCATGCCATTGATGTAACGCACTGCCGACACGTTGTCCATGCGAAGTTGAATGCAGGCCTTGGCCGTGTCTCTCGTGAAACTCTTGATTGCGAACGAACCTGCCAACAGTTCCAGCGCATTGATATGGAATCCCGCTTCGTCCGCTGACCAGCCGCCTCCGGTTGAGATCCCCTCGCAATGAGCTCCCCAGCCCGACAGGCTGGCATCCGAATCCACCACGAAGTCCGGACGATGACCGAAAATAGCCTTGCCGTTCCAAGCTTGTAAATTGTGGATCCACCAGGACAGCTCCTCCTTGGTTTCCTCGTCCAGGGAAATCCAATCCGCATAGGAAGCCCCCTTCCGGAGGTGGAAAATCTTCAGACGCTGGAGGGCCGGGTAATGTAGTGGGGCTGGGAAGACCGCCTGGATAGATGACGCTAGAAGGCCTATGATCCTGGCTAGTTGACGCAACGGGATCTGGGAGGACGACTTGACTCTGCACAACTCCTTCCGAATGGACCGAACCTTGGTCGGTGGTAGGCTGAGAGTCCCTGCCGTGGAATCCACCAGAAACCCCAGGAACTCCATCTCGCGAGCCGGGGTGAGACAGGACTTCTCCTGATTGAGAAGGAAACCCAGATCCAACAGGAGATCCATCGTCCAGCGAAGGTGATTTAGTAACACCGCATGATCCTGTGCCATGATCAGGATGTCGTCCAGATAGACGATTAGGCGAACTCCCCGACTGCGTAACCAGGCCATAGCAGGGCGCATCAGCTTGGTGAAGCACCACGGAGCAGAAGAGAGGCCGAAAGGGAGGCATGTAAACCGCCAAATTCTGTCCTTCCAAAGGAAACATAGAAGGTTCCTGGACGCGTCCTCGACAGGGACGGTAAGATAAGCGTCCTTCAGGTCCAACTTGACCATCCAATCGCCCACTTGAAGTAGGTCCCGAAGGAGATGGATGCCCTCCATCTTGAAATGGCGGTATCTGACGAACGCGTTGAGAGCGCGCAAATTGATGACGGGCCGTAGCTGGCCCCCTTTTTTCGCCACCAAGAAAATGTTGCTGATTATCGCACCAGGGGATGCCGGAGCCGGCTCTATGGCCCCTTTGCGGAAGAGATCTGATAGCTCTGAGTCCACAAGCCTGCGGTTCTCTACCGACAGCACTGCCGGGTGTGGGGGCGGAATGGATAGGTGGGAAGATGTCAGCTCTATGTGGAAACCCCTGACCGTGGAGAGAATCCATCGGTCCGAGGTGATGCGTTACCAAGCTCGGGAAAAGAGCCGGAGTCTGCCCCCTACACAAACAGTTAAAGAATTGAAATGAGGCATTGGTCTTACCATAAGGTCGTCTGGAACCAGGGTTTCCTCTGTATCCTCTAGGTCTCCAGGATCCTCCCCGGGAAGGGAAAAAGGAAGATGTCTCTCGCCTCTGCTCCTGGAACGCAGGTCTCTGGGAGAAGGAGCCTCTGCCCGTAGTACGGGACTGAAAATGGGCACGGCCGGACAGACGGCCCCTGAAACTGCCGGCCCTGGTAGAGACCCTACCGTGAAACACCCGTTTCATTGAACTCTGGGCTTTATCGAGTGCTGTAAAAGCACCAACAAACCGTCCTAAGTCCTTAATAAAGGACTCGCCAAACAGCAGGCCCTGGGCCTCCTTACCGGCTTCGGTAAGCGCCAAGTTGGATAGTTTAGGCTCAATCTTGAAAAGTATGGCCTTGCGCCGTTCAATGGCCAGGGACGTGTTAACGTTTCCTGCCACGCAAATCGCGCGCTGCACCCACTCGCGCAGCTCTAGAGGGTCTACTTGCTTACCCTCGGCCTTGGCAGCCTCGGCCAGGTCAAAAATCTTTGCCAGGGGGCCAAATACGTCCAGGAGCTTGTCCTGACAGGCACGCAGGGCCGACTCCAGACCCTTCCTCGGATTCCACCCAGATTTGGTGAGGAATTGGGTCATTTTGGGGTCTACCGCTGGAGTCTCGCAAACCCTGTTGGGAATTATGGGTCTGGGGCATTCAGCCCTAAGCTTGTTGCGCGCCTCTTTGGAGAGGGGGCAACGGACGCGGGCCTCCAAATATTTGGAGACATGCTCCAACGGCAACCACTCCGCTGACCGAGGGTGGTGTAGGGAATCCGGGTCAAAGAGAGGTTCCCCTGATGGGTCCGTCAAGGACACATCTGCTGCCGAAACCATGGAGCTGCACCCGGGTAAGGGGTTAGAATCTATGACCCCGGAAGGGTCGTCCTCTGCCTCCTCAAAGGCGTCATCTATGGCCTCCTCATCAGAACCGACTTCAGAGCCGGAAGCTGTATGTTCTGCCTGACGCGTACAGGCTCTCTTGCGCGAACCCAGCGCGCCAACATTGGTGGAGACAACGTCACCAGTCAAGCGTGTTCTGGAGGCAAGCCCTGGCCCGGTTGGTTTAGAAACCGTAGCGGGCTGTGGGGTGGTAGAGGCGGCTGGATGGGAGGCAAGGGCCTGGGCAATAGACTGGGATATGACCGAAGTCATTGATCCCATAGCCGCAGCAATCGCATTGGATAAGGTATTTTGAAAAACCAGGGAAGGATCCGCAGAGGGCGTCCCTGTATCACAATCATCCCCAGAAGGGGTTAAATCAGCCTGAGGCATATCCTCTTCCATAGGGCCCTGCCCACTGAGATCTGTATTGGGCATAATCACACAGCCCGCCCTATATCTGTAGTGAAGGGGTTAATCTGAAAACTAATCCTACCCTAAGTACTCCGCTGGTGAGGATTTTCCCCAGCCAGGGAGAGGAGCTAGAGTGGGGGAGAAAAAACCTGACAGAAAAACAGGAGCCGGTAAGTAGGGAGGCCGCCGAGCACAGGAGCCGGAGAGAAGATGCAGAGCAGGGTGCGCCGAGACTCCGGAGCGCCGCACTGAAACCGGAAGCGGAAGCGCTCGAGATCTCGCGAGATCTCGGGCGGAGCGAAGCGCGGCAAGCAGGAGCGCCGGCGGCAAGATCAGAGGTGAGCCGCGGCGCGAAAGAGAAGCGGATGGGGGAGGGAGACCGAGGGGAAGTGCGCAGTGTGAAAGGGACTGGGAGAAAACTCAGTCAGATGTCAAAAAAGTAAAAACCCCCGATAGGGGAAGGTACAGACAGAAGGGGATGATAACCCCAAAGGGGATAATCGGACACACAGGGGTACTCCTGAATAGCAGGGTTACCCGAGCTGTGCCAAGGAATTACACAGCATCAGACAATGGGAGATCCCACAAAACAACCTGCAAACAATAGAATATCCCACAAAACCAAAAAGGGGGGAAAAAACCAATAAGATAACCGTAATAGTAATCAGACAATATCACAGGTACTTATCTCTGCGGTCAGCAGCAAAGAAAGAGGAGGATTTGCAGGCGGAGTGGCCTGTTATACTGGGACTATGGGGAGGGGCTGTTCAAATGTTCAATATTTTCTTTTTATCTTTGCTGCTATTGGTCAGAGTAAAGAAGGAGAATAGCAATATGAGCCTCCGGGTCTTGTAATAAAATCTGAATTTAATGTGATGGATCAGAACAGAATAGTCTAAGTTGGTGAAGTGAAGTGAGAAAAATACTGTATATAAATAACACTATTGTTTAGAAATAGAAAACAGAAAAATGGCGTGTGCGTATATAGTCACCCTCTTTGTTAGGAAGCCCATACCTTCAGAAGTCAATTTCCTTCAGAAGTCACATAATTAGTGAAATGATGTCCACCTGTGTACAATCTTAGTGTCACATGATCTGTCATTACATATACACACCTTTTTTTTTAAATGCCTCAGAGGCTGCAACACCTAAGCAAGAGGCATCACTAACCAAACACTGCCATGAATACCAAGGAACTCTCCAAACAAGTAAGGGACAATGTTGTTGAGAAGTAAAAGTAAGGGTTAGGTTATAAAAAAATATCCAAATCTTTGATGATCCTCAGGAGCACCATCAAATCTATCATAACAAAATGGAAAGAACATGGCACAACAGCAAACCTGCCAAGAGACGGCCGCCCACCAAACTCAGGGACCGGGCATGGAGGGCATTAATCAGAGAGGCAGCACAGAGACCTAAGGTAACCCTGGAGGAGCTGCAGAGTTCCACAGCAGAGACTGGAGTATCTGTACATAGGACGACAATAAGCCGTACGCTCCATAGAGTTGGGCTTTATGGCAGAGTGACCAGAAGAAAGCCATTACTTTCAGCTAAAAACAAAAAGGCACGTTGTGAGTTTGCGAAAGGGCATGTGGGAGACTCCCAAAATGTATGGAGGAAGGTGCTCTGGTCTGATTAAACTAAAATTGAACTTTTCGGCCAAAGAAAACGCTATTTCTAGCGCAAACCCAACGCATCACATCACCCAAAGAACACCATCCCCACAGTAAAACATGGTAGTGGCAGCATCATGCTGTGGGGATGTTTTTTAGTAGCCGGGACTTGGAAACTGGTCAGAGTTGAGGGAAAGATGGATGGTGCTAAATACAGGGATATTCTTAAGCAAAACCTGTACCACTCTGTGTGCGTGATTTGAGGCTAGGACGGAGGTTCACCTTCTAGCTGGACAATGACCACAAACACACGGCTAAAGCAACACTTGAGTGGTTTAAGGGGAAACATGTAAATGTGTTGGAATGGCCGAGTCAAAGCCCAGATCTCAATCCAATAGAAAATCTGTGGTCAGATTTGTGATTGCCGCAACAGGTGGCTCTACAAAGTATTACGTTTAGGGGGGTGAGTAGTTATGCACATTGACTTTTTCTGTTATTTTGTCCTATTTGTTGTTTGCTTCACAATAAAAATCCCACACACATCAGCGCTGCTGGCTGTGCTTTTATACTTTTACTTCTGGTCTGATTCTTCTAATCACCACTGCACCAATCCCCTGGGAACGCACTGTGACACAACACCTCATCAGGGCCACTACCACTCCCATCGTCCCCAGAAAACACTGACCAAATCACTGAAGTGTAAACTAGGCCTAAAAAAATGAGGGTCCCCAACTGTAAACTCCCTCTAACAGAATCTGCTTTCCAAACCAGTCAATCCATTAAGGGTCCTTACAAACACAAATTTTCACTGGCAATGTTTTACCAGTAAAAAAAATGCCAGGATAACTGCAGTTTCTGGCCACCTGCTTTTTTTTTTTTTCCTGCATCTCTTTTCTAGTGTTTTTTAATTCATGATGTTTCTCCCCTATAGAGAAGGTAATGTGAAAACGGCAAGAGATTCAGCATACTGAGTTTTTGAAAAAAAAACGGCACCTAATGAACAAAAATGCCAGGAGCAAAGAAATACTTGCATATCCCGTTTTTCATATTTCCCATAGATCGTTAGCTAACATCTGAAGCTGGTGTTTTAAAAACTCACCAAATACACAGCTGCAAAAATGTCAATAAAAATGAAAAACTTCAGAAAATGCAGGCAAAAACCTACATGTGAAAGCAGCTTAAATGTGTAAACCTAAGGGCTCTTTCACACGAGCGAGTTTTCCTCGCGCGTGCAATGCGTGATGTGATAGCATAGCACCCGCACTGAATCCTGACCCATTCATTTCAATGGGTCTGTGTACATGAGCGTTTTTTTCACGCATCAGTTCTGCGTTGCGTGAAAAACGCAGCATGTTCTATATCCTGCGTTTTTCACGCAGCCCTGGCCCCATAGAAGTGGGGCTTCAGTGAAAACAGGTGCGGATGCAGTGCGTTTTTCACTGATGGTTGCTAAGAGATGTTGTTTGTAAACCTTCATTTTTTTATTACGCGCGTGGAAAATGCATTGCACCCGCGCGGAAAAAACTGAACGCAATCGCAGACAAAACTGACTGAACTTGCTTGCAAAACGGTGCGAGTTTCACTGAACGCATCCGGACCTAATCCGTCACGCTCGTGTGAAAGAGGCCTAATATATTTGCTTTCCCAAAATACAACTGTCCTGCTTTTAGCTCCTGTGCAGTGGCAGTACTTGTGGTGTATTCCCTCCCTTGACCAGTAGGTGTCTCTCTAAGTGTGTTCCTTTACTGGGCTGGCTAATCAGGAGAGGACAAGGTTATTGTTCTGGTAACGTATGTTTTTATTTATATAGAACCAATCCTTTCAATATTTTACAGACGCAATGTCCAGATATAGTACACAGAAATAGGGTACAAGTCAGGAGAATGTCATTGGTTTTTAAACAACAATTGAGAAAAACAAACATTGGGTCTAAAAAAAATAAAAAAATATAAAACCAACATGCAAGTGAAACCTCATCCCCTGACAAAACAACCCAAATCCTCTATGTCTGTTTCCTATGTACATAGTTTTAAAATTATTTTCATTACTGAATTGTCCAGAGATGATGAGAGGTTACTCTGTGTCACTGTCGTCCAGACTTATAGTCTGCTGTCGATAAATCACTGCTGCAGACCACTCTACGTGTCGTTTTCATCTGACAGAGAGAAGGAAAAACAGCAAAAAAAAAAAAAAAGCATGTGCTAATCTGTACCATAGAGAAGATATTTGCCTCTTACAGTATAACCAACCATTTAGGTCACTTCTTGGTCTTACGCATGAGGGCTCATGCACACGACCGTATGTATTTTGCTGTCTGCAAAACACGGAGCCATAAAAATTACGATGACATCCGTGTGCATTCCGTAACAGCTGGCCTCTAATAGAACAGTCCTATCCTTGTCTGTAATGCGGACAATAATAGGACATTTTCAATTTTTTGGCGGAACAAACATACGGACATACGGAAACAGAATGCACACGGAGTCATTTTGGTTTTTTGCCGCCCCTATTTAAGTAAATGGTTCTGCATACGGGCCGTAAAAAAAGCAAAAACAAAATACGTTTGTGTGCATGAGCCCTGAGGCTGATTTTACACAGTCAGTGTGGGGTCAGTGATTTTCATCAGTGAATGTGTGAGCCAAAACCAGTTGCCGGTCAAAAATACAGAACAGGTACAAATCTCTCCATTATACCTTATCTCTGTATACACTCACCTAAAGAATTATTAGGAACACCTGTTCTATTTCTCATTAATGCGATTATCTAGTCAACCAATCACATGGCAGTTGCTCCAATGCATGTAGGGTTGTGGTCCTGGTCAAGACAATCTCCTGAACTCCAAACTGAATGTCAGAATGGGAAAGAAAGGTGATTTAAGCAATTTTGAGCGTGGCATGGTTGTTGGTGCCAGACGGGTCGGTCTGAGTATTTCACAATCTGCTCAGTTACTGGGATTTTCACGCACAACCATTTCTAGGGTTTACAAAGAATGGTGTGAAAAGGGAAAAACCTTCAGTATGCGGCAGTCCTGTGGGCGAAAATGCCTTGTTGATGCTAGAGGTCAGAGGAGAATGGGCCGACTGATTCAAGCTGATAGAAGAGCAACGTTGACTGAAATAACCACTCGTTACAACCGAGGTATGCAGCAAAGTATTTGTGAAGCCACAACACGCACAACCTTGAGGTGGATGGGCTACAACAGCAAAAGACCCCACCGGGTACCACTCATCTCCACTACAAATAGGAAAAAGAGGCTACAATTTGCACGAGCTCACCAAAATTGGACTGTTGAAGACTGGAAAAATGTTGCCTGGTCTGATGAGTCTCGATTTCTGTTGAGACATTCAAATGGTAGAGTCCGAATTTGGCGTAAACAGAATGAGAACATGTATCCATCATGCCTTGTTACCACTGTGCAGGCTGGTGGTGGTGGTGTAATGGTGTGGGGGATGTTTTCTGGGCACACTTTAGGCCCCTTAGTGCCAATTGGCCATCGTTTAAATGCCACGGGCTACCTGAGCATTGTTTCTGACCATGTCCATCCCTTCATGACCACCATCCTCTGATGGCTACTTCCAGCAGGATAATGCACCATGTCACAAAGCTCGAATCATTTCAAATTGGTTTCTTGAACATGACAATGAGTTCACTGTACTAAAATGGCCCCCACAGTCACCAGATCTCAACCCAATAGAGCATCTTTGGGATGTGGTGGAACGGGAGCTTCGTGCCCTGGATGTGCATCCCTCAAAACTCCATCAACTTCAAGATTTTATCCTATCAATATGGGCCAGCATTTCTTTAGAATGCTATCCGCGCCTTGTTGAATCAATGCCACGTAGAATTAAGGCAGTTCTGAAGGCAAAAGGGGGTCCAACACCGTATTAGTATGGTGTTCCTAATAATTCTTTAGGTGAGTGTAGTTTCCACTTCCAGATTTGGCTAACAAATACTGATGGAAATCACTGATGAAACACTGACCAAACACTGAGGCCTCTTGCACACGACCGTGTGTCCCCTGTGGCCATATTGCGACCCGCATATGGTGGGTCCGCAATACACAGGACACCGGCCTTGTGCATTCCGCATCACGGATGCGGACCCATTCACTTGAAGGGTCCGCAAATCCGGAGATGCGGTGCAGAACGGAAAGGAACCATGGAACTGAAGTGCTTTCATGGGGTTCCGTTCCGTGCTTCCGAACTTGTCCTATACTTTTGCGAAATGGACCTTTCGGGGACCCCATTCAAGTGAATGGGGTCGCAATCCACATGCGGCTGGCCCACGGTCAGTGTCCACGCATTGCAGACCGCAATTTGCGGTCCACAGCACGGACACAAGCAGCACACATTCGTGTGCAAGAGGTCTGACTGTGTGAAAGCGGCCTAAGGCCTGTTTTAGACAAGTGTGTCCTGTGTGGGAATCACCGTCCGTGTGGGAGCATGATTTCCCGTTATGGACCTGCTTGTTTTGCAGGAGTTTATAGCATTATAATGCTGCGTGTCTCTGTCCGAGCTTCCATTTACTGAATTATACTAATATAATAGAAGGTGTGGAATGGAGACACGGAACCCCAAAGAAGCACTAGAGAGTGCTTGTGTGGTTTTCTATGATTTGTGCCGTTTTCATAGGTATATAACATTTATATCTAAATATCCTAATTATAGTGGATTTGATTATATAAGAGGCCATATTGTGCTATATTCACCATTGTGTATGTATTTTAAAGTAGGCCGAAAGAGGTTTATGGAGAGGACACTGTTTACATAATTTCTTCCCTGTAGATGTACCAGTCTGAGAAGAGTCATTCTTGTCTACTTATAGATTTATGACTGAGATAAGGATATTTTCTAGACGAATCTGGTACTAATTATCCCTACGGCTTAATGTTTATTGATGAAGCAGAAAATCTGTGATATATGTATACACGTATAGTGAACTTTAGTATTTAGTATAAAATAATGTCACGACAGGTAGGTAAGCAGGGAAGCAACCAAACACGGGAAAACAAACTGAACAAATGACTAGGCCCAAAAGCTGGGGAGAAAAGGATCACCTCCTAGCGATCCCTAAAGGTTTCCCTAGACTGCTGTGCCCATGTGCATACCCTTAGGGAGGATATGCACATGCTCTCGTGCCTAAATCTGAACACCCTGGGCAAACCCTAAGCAGCAGGGAAAAGGGAAGAGGCAACCTGCTTCTTCAAACCAGAAAGAAGCAAGCGTCTCCCTAGAGGCCTAGATAACACACACAAAGGGAAAGGAAGGAGAGGACTTATCTTGAGCAGAGCTGGAGCAGACGATCCACCACAAATCAAGAGCTCCTAGAAAAGAACTATAACCCACACAGGCCACTGGGGAAAGGAGGGATAAATAGACTCACTAACAATGAAACCCAGTACACCTGAAGGAAGGTGGATCCAGCTCAAATCCAAATCAAAACAAACCAAGAAGTCAGACATGTGCAGCCAGTCTGACAGATCTCCGCATATTCACAGGGCAAGGCATGACAGATAATCAAAATGTATTGTACTATATTATTGGATATTATGAAGGACGTCAATGCATCTATTATCTTATATATTTCTCACTAGGAACGCATACACTCCTAAAACATGAAAAGAAGAATTTTAAGTGTAAACTTTGTTAGTAAGATAGTGTTATTTTAACTAACAAGCAATCAACCGTTGGAGTAACAGAGGAGACACATATGTTTGTGAGAGTACAAGGTCTATTGTATTCTTATCGGTACCATAAATTTGGTAGCTTGAGAAACGTCTCAAATGGTACCTAAATGTCTATGCTTAAATTGGTTTATGTGTCAAAAATAATTCCTTAGCTCTGATTTAGGATTCCTTATGTTATGTGTATGGAATGTAAGACAAAATCAGACCTGGACATATTTTTGCATAGACGCTTGCTTGTACCATGTTTTACTGATTGCACAGGATAATTAAAATTAACTACGATCTCTTTTTGAGGGGTTTTATATGTCCACCTCTAGGATCAATTCCTCTTGAAATGTTTCTGTTGATTCTTTCTTTTATATAAAGCATTTGCTTTATATCCCTGACATAAATTGGAGGCACTGCTGATATGTTAACTTATTAATTATTTGTGCAAATAGTAAAACGTTCCATAATTTTCTTGGCTAACCAGATTGTTCATCTATCTGTGTACTAAATAGTGGTAGGGAAAATAAGCACAGCCGGTAGTGAAGCGGGTTCTGGTGAAGCTACAGGAGGTAGTCCATCCAGCCCGGAACAGTTAATCCACAACATTGTCGAATATGTAAATTCACGGTTGGGTTTGGATACGGATGTAACTGCATGGTTAAGTGAGATGCAGGCAGAAGCCAAGAGAGAATGTGTGGATGTATGGACATCTCTTGGTACAGTCAGGAGACATCTAACCTATTTTGGTGTGCTTAAAAGTAACGCCAGTAAAGACCAACACCTCTTAAAGATGTTGCCACCAGTCCTGTATGCAATATTAGAAGTACCCTCTTAAAGAGTAGAAATATGAGAGGTTCTCCTGAAATTGCTGATCACTTAGAACTGTACCAGTCCACCATGGATTCTTTAAAATTGTATTCTGATGTGGACAGGATCAGATTCCTAACGTTTTAAAATAAGTATCGCCACTACTTTATTTCCTTCAGAGACAGGGGGATCCGGGATTGGGAGGATGTTTTGCACGAGGCGACATTAGAATTCGGCCTTTACCGGACTATATATGCTGCAAAACGTGATATTTATAAACTCACATGTAGACCCAATCAAAGTCCCCGGGATTTCCTCTCTATCCTTAAAAATGCCTATGGGTTAGCGTATAGGTCCCCAAATTGGGAATCTGGGGAATTCAAAACAACTTTTTTATGATGCAATGCCTATGCAAATTAAATTTAACCTAGCTAGAGATCTTGATCTTAAAGCTCCCTTGGACAGATTGGTGACGGCTGCCACTTCATTGTATAATATCAGTGAGTGCCATGCTACGGGTGAGAGAAGATACAAAAGGTCCCCAGAACAAAACGTAGCAGAAGCTAAAATAAACCCTAACCTGGGATTTTAAACGCAGTCATGCAGGTACCCTCTGTCTACAGGACCTTTTCAATTGACACAGCGACAACAGGTAGGGCCCAAGCAAACAAATTCTCATAGCCCCAATGGGTCAGAGGGGGATAATAATGGTGATAAGAGGCCTAACTACCGTCACCAATATTACAATAGAGGTCCCCCAGGATATAGGCGCTGGAATAACAGGTCCAGACAAAAAAAGGAAGGTAGGCCTAAACGCTCTACTTCACCTAGAAGTCGGTCTCCCACCTCTAGTAAGGGTACACCACAAAACCAAACTGTGCACAAATCAAATGATTGGTTTGATCAGTTGGCAGAGCAAGTGGCTAAATTAAGCAAAATAGTTAATAAGATGTCCCAGGTGTCCATCGAAAAACAACCTGAGCCTTTTTTTGGGGCGGCTGCAGGTCCCAGCTCAGCCCTATAAAGCAGGCAGGGCAGGGTCAGAGCCCAGGCCAATGCAAGGCTACCGAGCTGGTTGTAGAAGAATCTAATGTAATTCCTAATCCTATATTGCCTTGCAGCATTCTTGACCCTAAAATTGAGGCCAAAGAGGCGGTGTCTAATGTGTTGTCTATTTTGCAGTCTTATCATGTAGATTCGTGCACTAATGTGTCTTCTCCAATGAGTGATCCCAATCTGTGAGCCGCCGTCTGAAAGCTGTGATATAATCCAGTTTTTCCCCAAAAGCGGGGGCTGCTGCTGCGTGCAGTAAGAATGTCCGGGTTTCTCCAGAAGTCGCATCGCTGCAAAAAGATCAAATCCTCAAAAAGCGTCAGATGAGTGAACATCCTAATTTCTAACGTGATTTGTTTCAGGTTGAAGGGCGATATTTTGTTAATTCTTATCTCCAAGATGAACTTATCGGGCCAATTAAGGGTTTACTTAATATGGGATCACAAGCCACTATATTGTCATATAGTTATGGATATGACAGCAAAGAAGCCGAAATTTAAATTGTTTGATGGCTCTTTGATAAGTGTAGGTGGAGACGCTTTGCAGGTACAGCATGGTTACAATTTAAAATAGGCAAGAAAGTAATTAGACATTCCACACTTATTGTGGATCTTCCCTATGATCGGCTGATCATAGGAATCAATCTGAAAAGATTGAGTTCCATAGTAGACTTCATCGATAAAGCAATCTGGACTCAGGTAAAGGCACCTATTGCCTATGAGTACTTTTGCAATGCACAACCCCAACATAGTTGTCATGTGATTGAAGAAAGGCTTTACTCTGTTGAAATTGGTTTTACGACGCCGGATGTCACGATCCTGAAAAATGGTAAGCCTGGGGAAGATGTCAATGGTACCACCCATACCATAACCATCCAGAAGGACAGAATTGAAAAGGTAACCTTGGATGGGGATGTATTAACTATTTCTCTTGAAGGGGGAAATTACGAAGTTGCAGACCTGACCAAGCATACTCAATCCATGGTACAGATTGAGAAGGTCAGTGATAACTTATTGATTCCCATACAGGTGAATAATATAGCCCGGGTGAAATATGCCAAGTTGGATCTAAAATCTGAAGCCAGTTATATAAGCCTAGGTCTCTTAAAACAGGTCGCCAGCCCTAAAGTGATTAAAGGTTCCTCTCCACAGGACCAATGGATTCATGATCTGGATGGAGATTCTCAGAGTCATAATGTGATTAGAAGATTTCTATTGTCTATTTCCATAGGAGATAAGACTATGGAACATTTATTCATTGTGTTGAATGAACCACGGTACCAGGTGTACATAGGTAATGACCTTCTACACCGATTTGCCGTGCAGACCGGAGGGGTTCCAGGATGAAGAGCAAGCCTTGAGATGGGGACAACAGATGCCCTATGCCGTAAGTTTCATGGGTGCTGATGAGGTTAAAATCCCTGAAGGGTGCAAGCCATTTCTCCTTCCTATTCAAGTAAAGAAGGGGCAAAAATTTAAGAATGCAGATTCTTTGATCCGTTTGTCTAACCGGATACAGCAACTCGGCCTGAAGGTAAAGACCACTCCTATGGTAAACATCCCCATAGCATATCCTTACAAAAAGGTACCATAATTGGTCTTGGTATGGATTCAGAGTATTACACTTTTGGATTCCAGAATGATGTCATTGGACTTATTCCTGATGAATATTTGACAGAAGAATAAGTAGTGGAACAGCATTTTTAATATCCACTCTGTTTATCCTTTCAGTCCTAAAGAAGATACAGTACATGCCACATTGAAGAATTATCTCATGAGATCGATGAGAAGGAGTATTAGTCATGTCAACAGTGAAAAGACAAGGTACGCGATACTCAAAATGATTTAACTAGTGAGCTTGAAGAAGCTTATGAGTTAAGTCAACTTGAAACCTTTCCAGAATTTCAGGAACGGGTGGAAGAGCAAATCTCTATAGCTGACGCATGCTCCGATGAGTCGGAGCGTCAACTGCTAAAGGGGCTCTTCGCAGAATTCCAGGACATGTTTGCTAAGGACTCTTATAACTGTGGGGAAACTGACCTGCACGTTGCAAGAATCCAGACGGATCCCAATGCAAACAGTACCGACTTCCGCTGGCAGCTTACGAGTCACTATTGGAAATCGTCAAGAACTTGGAGAGGCGGGGTATCATCCGTCTGGTGCACAGCTCGTTCAACCATCCTATACTTGGGATTCTCAAAAGCGTGAGTGCAGTCCTCTTCCAGAAACAGGACAACCTGAATAAGATCGCCCATGCCTGCAAGTCCTTATCACCGGTTGAGGTAAAATTCAATGACTGTGAAAAAGCATTACTGTCAACGGTGTGGGCTTTGCAGTATTTCAGGAGTTGTATCCAAAGCGAAAAGATCATTGTGGAAACTGAACATCAACCACTGCAATATTTGCAAAGTGACAGAATTAAGGATGGAAATCTGTCAAACAGCAGGATAACCGCCTGGACGATGTCCTTAATGGGATGGCCATTGGAAGTCAGATACAAACAAAATAATAAGAATCCAGTTGCTCAAGGTTTAGCTGAACTTCACAATTGTACCAATGTAGGACATAAAGATGAATCAACAGGAAATAATTTCCTGGAAGAATAATCTTTATCTCCATACAAGTCTTAGGGTACTTTCACACTAGTGGCAGGGGACTCCGGCAGGCTGTTCCAGCGGGAAAACAGCCTGTCGGATCTGTCCTGCCGCTAGTTCACAAGTGCCCCCGGACTGCCGCTCCGTTGACTATAATAGGGGCGGGGGCTGAGTTCCAGGGGCCGCACGGCATGCAGTACTTTTAGTCTGGCCGGATTTTGGCGTGCGCTGCCGTGCTGCCGCCGGAACTTCACCCCGTCCCGATTATAGTCAATGGGGACTGAGCGGCAGTCCGGGGGCACACGACCAAAGCAGTTCATTTCTGCAATTGCAGCTGCCATAATCTTTGGTGTAGCAGGTGCTGTCGTTGCCACCGGTGTACCAGCTTCTAATTCCATCTCTATTGATACATTGGAACTTGAGATTGGTTCACTAAAAAGGAATCTGATAACTATTCATGCAGAGATGGAAAACCAGAAGCAACATCTATCAGACTTATATTCCGTTGTGGAGGACACTATCGTTACCACCAACTTGCATTCAAAGTTATTGTCCCACTCAATATGTCATTCATGAGAGTAACAAACTATTTAAACAAAAACTTATATTCATAAAGGAACCCTTATGAAAAGCCCTTTTGACATTCCAATATAATCCTATTTTATTTTAATGGTTTAGATTGTTATGAAGGAGGATTTGTTGTGCCTAATTATCCCTACGGTTTAATGTCTATTGATGAAGCAGAAAATCTGTGGTATATGTATACACGTATAGTGAACTTTAGTTTTTAGTATAAGATAATCAATAGGACACATGTATTATACTATATTATTGGATATTATGAATGACGTCAATGCATCTATTATCTTATTTATTTCTCACTAGGAATGCATACACCTTTTTTAAGTGTAAACTTTATTAGTAAGATAGTGTTATTTTAACTAACAATCAATCAACCATTCGAGTAACAGAGGAGACACACATGTCTGTGAGAGAGTACAAGGTCTATTGTATTCTTATCGGTACCATAAATTTTGTAGCTTGAGAAATGTCTCAAATCGTACCTAAACATCTATGCTTATATTGGTTTATGTGTCAAAAATAATCCCTTAGCTCTGATTCAGGATTCCTTATATTATGTGTATAGAATGTAAGACAAAATCAGACCTGGGCATTTAACCCTTACTAGTATGATGCTAATAACTTATGCAATAGTGCCACCTAGGTATGAATAGGTAACATTGCACCAACAGCCGAAATGAATTCTGGGTGATACGGTGACATCACAGTCATTATCATATGTATACACCTAACCAACAATGAATGGAAAATTCCAAGCTAGGAAGGTGTGTCTAACAGATAAGTTTGTGATCATAAACACAGAGAAAAGTTTGAGCAGAGCAAGGGTTCGTATCTACTTAATCAATATTAAGTTAATTGTGTATTTCTCATAATTGTCGTCGGGACGCTTGTATTGCATTTTATGTTTGAGAAGTAATATGGATTGCTGGTAGTCGTGTTAAAGCCATCTAGTGGTGAATTTGGGGTACTGCATACCACTGTGTGTATAATTGAATTTTATATTCATTAAGCTTTGATTGTATTTTTGAGTTATTGTATAATAAAGTATTTCTATTTTTGCATAGATGCTTGTACCATGTTTTACTGATTGCACAATATAAGTAAATAAACTAAAATCTATTTTTGAGGTGTTTTATATGTACACCTCTAGGATCAATTCCCCTTGAAATTTTTTAATTCATCTTTTATTTTATATAAAGCATTTGCTTTATATCCTCAACACTGTCCATACCACCGCACTGCAAAAAAGTAGTTCATGCACTACTTTTTTGCTGTGCACACCATCGGATGCGGATTGCGGACCCTGATTCAAGTGAATGGGTTCCGCATATGGCAGCCCTATGGTAGGTGCTTGTGCATTGCGGACAGCAATTTGGGCCCAGCCTGGCCTAATTCTGTAGAAGTAAGGTCATGCCGAGACACACAGCATTATAAATCATTATAATGCTGTGCGCTTCTGCGAAACGAGCAGTGTCTATAACAGGAAATCAGGCTTACACATGGAGGGTGATTTCCACACTCATCTGAAACAGACCTAAAGGTTTTTGTGAGAAAGTTTATTTATAAACTTTATTAATAGGCAGGGGTGGGAGTCAGCCACTTCTGCCAGTTTACTCTGAACTAATTATCTATGAATCCCACTCCAGTTCCTTTAGCGGGTGCAAGTGCCTGGCATTCAGCATGATGGCATTCAGCTTGATGGCTGCAGATCATTCGTGTGGCTGCCTGGACCAGATTCAAGGTTGGCCAGGGTGGGAGAGGCCTTCACCCTACACTCCTAGACTGGAGGACCAGGACAGGTAAATAGTGGGCACTTTTTCCCACTAGCTGTGTCGCACTATTTCTCATGTGCAATCAGTTTGGTACTATATGTATGTTTTAAAGCACAATCTATGAAGCATAAATTTTTGGCCACTGTCTGATATAATTTTTCTGGCTTCTGTGTGGTGCCATTTTCATCTGCATGCTAATATATTTGAAGGTACAATTTGTGACGTAGACAGATAATGATGTGACAAATTTATCAGGCTATAGTTTGAAGGGCATCTGTTAGCAGATTTGTACCAATAAAACTGGCTGACCTGTTGCAACTGAAGACATCTGTGTTGGTCCCATGTTCATATGTGGCCGCATTGCTGAGAAAAATCTCTCTGTTCAAGTAATTGCTGGTCAAAAGACACCAATAGGAAACATGAAGGATGAGGCAAAACCAAAGTCAGGGACAGGTTAAGGTCAGGGCAGGCAGAGTTTGTGCAAACTAAAGTCAGTTGAAGAGTCAGGGCAGGCAGCTCTTGTTCAGTATAGAGATCAGGCAGAGGTCAGGCTATGCAGTGAAGGATCAAATCCAGAGACAGGCAGAAGTCGGTAAACAGGAAAGCGAAAAAGTAGCACACCTTGTCAAGAAACTAGACAACTAGAACCTATTACTCAAACACCTTCCCACATGGGAAAGTACCCTAAATACCCAGAGGTGGTCAGCCAGAGGTTCGGGTTAAAAGGCCACTGAACTAGATGCTAGTTTGGGCTACTACACCCTCCCCACAGGGAGTGGCTTAGACATGCTAGTGTAATCAGTGGAAGCTGAGACTGTGAAGAGGGAGGAAGCATAAAAGGGTGTCCTTGGAGAGACCAACCAGCCAGCTTGAGAGACAGAGCCTAACCACCCACCTCTGATGAAGCAAATGAATATCTATTCTGAAGGTAAAGCAGTAGTGATGATCGAACATGCTCGGCCGAACACCTGTTAGGTTATAGCATCTCGATGCTCGGCACATGGCTGTACTTGGCCGAGTACCACATGTGCTCGAGCGTCACGCTCCAGTCTCCTTTTTTCGCACATTTCTTGGCTGCTACGCAGCCAATAGACATGCAGGTAAGTATTGCCCTCACTGTAATGCCAGTAGCCATGTTGGCTACTGGCATTACAGTGATTGGCTGGCTGACACGCGTCATCGGTGCTATATAGCACCCAATGTCGCATGTTCGGCTCATTCGTAGTCAGGGAGAGCTGAGCATAGGAAGGGACAGAGAGTGTAGGGAGTGTAATTGAATATTCCTTATAAGGACTATTGTGTGTGACAGCAGAAATATATGTTTGTAGCGCAACCTGCGCTAAATTACTCAGTTTTAGGGAGAGCTGTGCATAGGAAGGGACAGACATAGGAAGGGACTATTGTCTTTGACAGCAGCAATATATATTTTTAGCGCATCCTGCGCTGTGACATCCAGTGCACTTTTTCCGTAGACGGTGTCCGCTGCGGACAGTTAAATTATCCGCGCCACATCTCCTGTTCAAAGTGCGCGCATCCCTAAAATATCAGTGACATCCAGTGCACTTTTTCCGTAGACGTGTCCGCTGCGGACAGTTAAATTATCCGCGCCACACCTCCTGTTTGAAGTGTGCGCATCCCTAAAATATCAGCGACATCCAGTACACTTTTCCCGTAGACGGTGTCTGCTGCGGACAGTTAAATTATCCGCAACATATCTCCTGTTTAAAGTGTGCGCATCCCTAAAATATCAGTGACATCCAGTGTATCTTTTTCCGTAGACCCTGCGAACAGTGACATTACCTGTGGTACCTGTCCTGCATAATGTTTCCTAATCACAAATACCTTTATACATTTTTTTGCGCATACACTTATAAATCCTATGCTACTGTACATGTGACATACTTTCAAGCATATATCACATTTAAAATGAAGAAGGCGAGTAGTAAGAGATGGGGAAGTGGCTGCGATGCTGATGGTGCATGCAGAGGCCATGGCCCCGGGGGCGAAGAAACTGTGCCTTCTGCCAGAGCACAAGAAAAACAATCATCCACGATACCTAGCTTCATGTCCCAGTTTACATGGCGGCGCAGAATACCACTCTTGAAGTCAGACCAGTGCGACCAGGTGATCGGTTGGATAGCAGCAGATAATGCTTCCAGTCAGTTAAGCACCACCATGTCTTCCACCAAGTCCAGTCTCAGTATCCAGGAGTCTGGTCAACACAATCCTCACCCTAATCCTCCTTCCTCCCACCATGTACAGTCTGTCCAAACAAGTGATCCCACACTCGGATATTCCGAGGACCTCTTTTCATCGCCATTACTTGATTTGTCCCTCTCGCCAAGCACGCTTGAAGAAGGACATGAGATCTTGTGCCCTGATTCCCAACCTCTTGAGCATCCACAGTCACAAGAACATGATGGTGGGGAACGGCAATTAGTGTTTAATGAGGTGGATGATGATGAGACACAGTTGCCAATGAGTCAACCGCAATTACTGTCTCAAGATTTTGATGAAGAGTATGAGACACAGGTTGTGGTTAGGTCAACACATCAGGAGGATAATCAGAGTGAGGAAGTGGAAGAGGATGTGGTGGATGATGAGGTCACTGACCCAAACTGGGAAGGTGGAAATCCGAGCGAGGACAGCAGTACAGAGGGGGAGGGATCTGCAGCACCGCAACAGGCTGGAAGAGGCAGTGGGGTGCCAATAGGAAGAAGGCAGGCCACACCACACAGGCCCGCAACTGTTCCACGGAGCACCCCCTTGTGGAAATCTTCCTTACCAAGGGGTAGATGTTCCGCAGTATGGCGCTTTTTTGAGGACAGTGCGGACGACAAAATAATAGTAGTTTGCAACCTGTTCCATATGAAAATGAGCCGGAGCGTGAACACTAGAAACCACACCACCACCAGCATGATCCACCACATGGCATCCAAGCACCGTAATAAGTGGGACGAACGCCTGGGTCCACAATCTGTGTCTGCGGGTCACACCACTGCCTCCTCTTCCCCTATGTTACCTGCTGGCTAATCCCTGTTGAAGGCGCAGGCCCAGATGCCTCCCGCCCTGCACCAGGACCTACGCAAGCACCATCAGCGACCACATCCACTTCCGTGTCCTAGCACAGCGTCCAAATGTCCTTACCCTAGGCCTTTGAACGCAAGCGAAAATACCCATCTACCCAACCACAGGCCATAGCACTAAATGCGCAGCTTTCCAAATTACTGGCCCTGGAAATGTTGCCATTTAGGCTTGTTGACACTGAGACCGCAGCCGGATCCCCGTCCCACGTTACGCAGACCCCAGCTGCCACTATTTTTCAAGGTGTGCTGTGCCCACCTTACACCAACATGTGTTCCGTAACATCACACGTGCCCTGACCAGCGCAGTTACTGGGAAGGTCCACTTAACCATGGACACATAGACAAGTGCATTCAGCCAGGGACGCTACATTTCTCTGCCAGCACACTGGGTGAATGTTGTGGAGGCTGGGAGCGAGTCGTAACCTGGGATGGCACAGGTGCTACCGACGCCAAGGATTGCGGGCCCTACATCAAATCAGGGTTTCTGCCAGCACCTACGTTAGTGGCTCCAAACCCCACTTCTCCTCCTTCGCCTCCTCCTCCACTTCCACCAGTCAGTCATCAGTCAGTAGCTGGAAGCAGTGTATCACTGCAGTAGGGAAGTGGCAACCGGCCGTGCTGAAGCTGATATGCTTATGGGACAAACAGCACACCACTGCAGAGCTGTGGCAGGGGATAAGAGACCAGACTGAGCTGTAGCTCTCGCCACTTGACCTACAACCAGGCATGGTTATGTCTGATAATGGCCGTAACTTGGTGGCAGCTTTGGAGCTCGGCAAGCCCAGACACATTCCATGCCTAGCACACGTGTTCAACCTTGTGGTTCAGCGGTTTCTCAAACCTACCCCAATTTGACTGAGCTACTGGTGAAAGTGCGCCGCATGTGTGCACATTTCCGCAAGTCATCGACAGCTTGAGCCGGTCTGTCAATGCTGCAGCAGTGCTTGAAATTGCCAGCTCACCGGCTGGTATGCGATGTGAGCTTGCGCTGGAACTCCATGTTCCACATGTTGGCCAGGCTTTGTGAGCAGCATAGGGTAGTAGTGAAATACCAGCTGCAACATGTTCGTCGCCTTTCCAGTCAGCTTCTTCTCTTCACAAGCGAGGAGTAGGCATGGATGTATGACCTCTGTGAGGTTTTAAGAAACTTTGAGGAATCAACACAGATGGTTAGCGATGATAACGCTATTATCAGCATAACCATCCCACTTCTGTGTCTTCTCAAACGCTCGCTGCTCACAATTTTGTATGTGTAAGAGGTGGAAATGGGGGAAGACATTACACAGGGTGATAGCCAGACCACCCTCAGTTTGTCTTCTCAGCGTGAATTGGACAATGAAGAGGAGGAGGAGGAGGAGTAGGAGACGGTTGCCTCCGCTACAGAGGGTAGTAACCATGGAATTTTAATTCCATCTGTTCAACGTGGGTGGGCAGAAGAGGAGTAAGAGGATGAGGAGATTGAGAGTGATCCTCTTGATGACGACAGCAAAGTCTTGCCTGTTGGTACTCTGGCACACATGGCTAACTTCATGTTAGGCTGCCTTTCCCGCAACCATTTTAGACAACACAGATTACTGTTTGTTTCCCCTTCTCGACCCCCGCTACAAAGAGAACTTCTAATCTCTCATTTCTGTGGTGGAGAGGTCGAGCAAAATGGTACAATACCAGAAGATCCTTGTTGAAAAATTGCTCCAAAAATTTCTATCTGACAATGCTGGCGGAAGAGTCCGTAGTTCCTTGGCCAACCGAGGAGGGGAGACAAGGGGGACACACAGCAGTTCCAACAGAGGCAGGGCAACACTCTCCAAAGCCTAGGACAGTTTAATGACACCCTGCCAGCACCCTCACCCTGATGCTCGGCCTGGTGTCACAAGTAGGGACACATTTTGGAAGGTGGTGAAGGAGTACATAGCAGAACGTGTCAGCGTCCTCAATGATCCCTCAGTGCTTTACAACTACTGGGTGTCCAAGCTGGACACGTGGCACGAATTAGCGCTCTACGCCTTGGAGGTGCTGGCCTGCCCTGCCGCCAGTGTTTTGTCTGAGCGGGTATTTAGTGCTCCTGGTGGCATTATAACAGATAAGCGTATCCACCTGTCAACTGAAAATGCTGACAGGTTGACTCTTATAAAAATGAACAATGCCTGGATTGACCATGACTTCTCAACTCTATCAGAGGAAAGCTGATGAACATTAAGGCACTTTAAATGTGTTGTTTAAAATGTACTGAATACACTGTATTCCCATGCACCCCTTCCACCACAAAGAAGGGTATATGGTTGAATCTTCCTTTTCTCATCCCCCTTCTCCACTTCCATCATATCAACACATGCTTATTTGTCGCATATAATGCCCTTTGCATATAATGTTTTACAGGGTCATCTCAGCTGCAGGCCCTCGCATTAAATTTTTCAAAGGGTCAGCTCACCAGCAGGCCCTCCCATATAATTTTTTAGAGGGTCAGCTCACCAGCAGGCCCTCGCATATAATTTATTAGAGGGTCAGCTCACCAGCAGACCCTCGCATATAATGTTTTACAAGGTCAGCTCACCAGCAGGCCTTCACCTACAATCTTTTACAGGGTCAGCTCACCTGAAGGCCCTCGCATATAATGTTTTAGAGGGTCAGCTCACCTGCAGGCCCTCACCTACAACCTTTTAGAGGGTCAGCTCACCAGCAGGCCCGCAACTAAAATCTTTTACAGGGTCAGCTTACCAGCAGGCCCTTGCATATAATTTTTTAAAAGGTCAGCCCACCAGCATGCTCTCGCATATAATGTTTTACAAGGTCAGCTCACCAGCAGGCCCTCGCATTTAATTTTTTAGAGGGTCAGCTCACCAGCAGGCCCTTGCATATAATGTTTTACAGGGTCAGCTCACCAGCAGGCCTTCACCTACAATCTTTTACAGGGTCAGCTCACCTGAAAGCCCTCACCCACAACATTTTAGAGGGTCAGCTCACCAGCAGACCCGCACCTAAAATCTTTTACAGGATCAGCTCACCAGCAGGCCCGCACCTCAAATCTTTTACAGGGTCAGCTCACATGAAGCCCTCGCATATAATGTTTTAGAGGGTCAGCTCACCTGCAGGCCCTCACCTACAACCTTTTAGAGGGTCAGCTCACCAGCAGGCCCGCACCTAAAATCTTTTACAGGTTCAGCTCACCAGCAGGCCCGCACCTAAAATCTTTTACAGGGTCAGCTCACCTGAAGGCCCGCACCTAAAATCTTTTACAGGGTCAGCTCAAATGAAGGCCCTCGCATATAATGTTTTAGATGATCAGCTCACCTGCAGGCCCTCACCTACAACCTTTTAGAGGGTCAGCTCACCAGCACCCCTGCACCTAAAATCTTTTACAGGCCCTCGCATATAATTTTTCGGTTTTGTGCGTATTATTGTCAGTCTGTAAAAGTGGCGTACTACTCGGACAACATCGTTCCCAGCAGCGACCTGGGAGTCCAAGATGCATCCAGACATCCTCCCCATGCTGTTCCTGAACCATTTCGGTGGTGTTTCCATCAATTTCTGACCTTTTCCTATGAACCAGGCACCCTGGTTTAATGCTCGGGTTCTCCCATTGACTTCCATTATACTTGGGTGCATGGTAGAGCACCCGAGCATCGATGTGTTCGACCCCAGCCCCCGAGTACCTGAGCACTATGGTGCTCGATCAACACTATAAAGCAGCCATCACAAAGGAAAAGTACAAGGAGTAGATATTGGTCTGTCATAGTATTTAAGGAACACATATTGGTCTGTTATTGAGGAAGCACCTCTTGTTAAAAAATAATAACACTTTATTAAAGATACTTATAAAATATGGCTAATCCCTCTCTTGAAATCTAGAGGTAAGCAAATGAGGTATTTATTTAATAGAGATAAGTATATGCACAATTATCCCCTATATCGACCTGCAGTGAAAATGGCAATAGACCATGCTGGGACCATGCTGAGCGGTGGTGTTCTAGTGCGTCTAGTTTTCCACTTTTGCTTTCACTATTCCTGATCATATAGATTTTGGTTATCCCCTGTCTTTTAGCTTAATAAGCCGCCTAAGGATCCCCCTATACAGAGACATCACGGGGAGAGGCATATAATGGCTTACATAGAGACGGTACTTCAGGACTTGGGGAGGTATGTCTGGCCTGAACACATCCCTCTCATCTGATTGGCCGCCTCAGACGGGCCTGCTCGCACTCCAGGTACATCCTTATTTAAGGAGGAGGAGTCGGCGGAGTCGGCGGGCGTGTACGGCCAGACTAGCGCCGATACGGCTGCACAAACCATGTGCAGCCTTCTCCACCAATTTCTTCATTTAGGCAACTAACCAGTCACTCCGCAGTCTTTGCCCACAAGCTCCTGAGGAGGTGGTCACCAGAAACGCGTCCAGCAGAGCTGGACATGATATGTATTCCATTGTTGGTAGGGGTCCTCCGAGTGACCACTCTGACTGTCAAGTATACGGACAGCAGGGTGGCATATCCTAAATGTATGGACCCTTGATGTATAAAACATTGGCTGGTGACCAGGCTTTCTAAATCTACCTGAGTCACTATCTATGTTTGGTGGTGGCATTGCTGGGACTGCAAAGATATAATAGCCCAGCATGGTCTATTGCCATTTTCACTGCGGATAGTTACCTTATCACTGTGGATATCCATAAACAGTGCTAATAGGCATCCACAGGTCGATATAGGGTATAGTTGTATTTATACTTATCCCTATTAAATAAATACTTAATTTGCTTATCTCTAGATTTAAAGAGAGGGATTAGCCATATTTTAAAAGTATCTTTAATAAAGTGTTATTATTTTTTAAACGTCTTATTAGGCAGTGAGTATCTTTTATTTAAGAGACGGGAAATTGCACCAATCATCCCCTTTTTTGGGAAGCACCTCTTGGCTGAATTGTGAAGATTGCATAATTTATTTGGAGGGTGACTGTACACCTCCATATTTCAAGCCTTCCATGGCTGGTCTATGTATGATAAAACTTGTAACTACTGCATTGAGGTTGTGTATTTGAACTTTGCCACCATTTGCCAGTAAAGAACTGTTGTTTGTTGCAAAACCAGCTTTATCATTGAATGCACCGCCTGCATTGCCAAAGAATTGCTTTGCATCGTCGTGGGGACCCTATCTTGCAACTCCAACATCCACCAACATCAAGAGCACACCAAACCACCACCAGGCAGAAGATTTCCCCCAAAACCAGGGTGTGCCCCAGGTTTCACTGTGCTCAGATTAAGGAGCTCCTGGGAGGACCACAGCCACCCTGAGGACCATCACTACCATTGCGCTTCTACCACCACTCCTGCCCTCTTGCACTCCCAGCTTAGGCCATTTCAAAGGGACCACTGCCGGTCAAAGACTCCATGCCTTATGCATTTCCTGAACTCTTTTTAGGAGTAACATACTATATTCCAGCTGATATATCTTGTCAGTCTGTATGAGAACTCCACAGAGCCTATGGCCACCTTCCTCTCCATTGGCACCTTTCATAGTCCGACTCACTCATCTCCTGTGTCAACTCCAAAGGAGTGTGCGGTGTGCAGGTAACAACTTGTGAGGAGTTACGACTATGTTACTGTCCTCCAGATGTTCACACTCTTCAGAGTACGTGACAGATGGGCTGAAGATAAAGATTAGTAGCCATCACAGCTGAATAATTTGTGTAAGATAAACTGTGCCCAGCAACAGAAATGACAACATTTTTTGACTATGGCATCATGTAGCAGAAACTTCATTCTCTGGAATAGCTCCTGATTTCCCTGGGTTTCTAATGTCTTATCGGAACGCATGAACTTGCCCTTGTTGAGGCATGCACATTTGCTGTGATTGGCACATATCTGCATAATAGTAAATATTTGATACTGAGTGAGTAGGTCAGGGGGGCAACAGATGCTCTTTTCATGTCTTTTCCTTCCCTATTTTCTGTCAGGGGTCTTCCATGTGTTTCCTCACCTTGTCTGGTCTCATTTCCCTGGGCAGCACCAGATACTCTATTAGTGATTATGTCAAGAGGACAGACTTTCCTGATGTAGATTTTTGAGCTTTTCAGTGTCTGGCAACTTTTCAGTGTAAAATATTCTTTACTTGAGTATTCATCTAAATGACCAGAAAATCTGAGTGTTGGCAGTATAAACAAGGGTAATCCAAAATAATTTTATTTTTGTTTGCTCGGACAAAAAAAAAAAAAAGAATATTTTAGGGCAGTATTTTGTAATGTAGATACATTTTTGAAAAAGTTTGGGTTTTCTATTATTTTTCATGAGTGGAGCATATGGACTTAGGATATCCAGAGGAAGCACCACATACATTACCTACAGGACTACTTGACTTCGGTTTGGGTCTTGGTGCTCTGCTGGATTTAACAACGAAATGAGACTGCATTACTTGTAGTCATTTAGATGGGTCAAGATTAACCAGAAGGATGCTGATCCAAGGGGCACACCAAAAACTAGCATATGGAACAGAGCAGGTAGGCCAAAAACATATTAGAAGAAGGTACAAGTCAAACTTGCTGAAGTCTCGAACTGAAGAAAGTCAGAAATTTATATGAGATATGAGGGCAGTTGTGTTACCAGTAGAGATGAGCGAATCGAATCCCATGAAGTGGAATTCAATCCAAATTTCAGGATAAATTTGATTCGCCTCGAAGCCGAATTTCCTCGTGCTTAGTGTTAGCGAATCGATTTAACCAGAAATAGTGTAAAAAGCAAAAAAAAAAAATCTAACTTACCACCTCCATTTGCTCGCGATGGGCCTCCAGCCGCCATCTTGATTAAAGATCTCGGCTGAAATCCGGTGCATGGTGACGTATGACATCTCCACGCTGGCCACCGCAAGATGACGACGGCCAGCCTGTCGCGAGCAAATGGAGGCGGTAAGTTTGATTAAATTTTTTCAATGTTCATTTTACACTGTATTTACACTCATGTATGAATGTGGCTTCTGAGGAGTACAATGATGGCGAGCATTGCTATCGCAGCTCCCTGTCATTGCATCCGCTACTTACAAAAAAAAGCGCTTTATGATCAAGTAATTCGTCACAAAGCAAATTTTTTTGTAAAGTTCGGCGAATCAGCCGAATTAAACTTTTCAATAATTCGCTCATCTCTAATTACCAGCCATACGATGATGGACAGGAACAACAAGGTCTACGTATTGGTGCAGGATATTTCCCACTATGACTGGCAATGGCGCCCTCATCTCTGGTTGGTTGGGTGGCCATGTGCAGCACACTTATGCCCTCTGACAACCACTACAGATCATAAAGTGGCAGGGACCTGCACACATGATAGGAGCATGAACAGGTAGGTTTATGGAGGAAGATGAAGTGCCATGAGTGTATCATGTCCAAACAAGTCCATTAATCCTCTATAGGGAAGAATCTGATATTTTTTTGAAAAGAGTTTCCAATAATCGGCCTGTGACCACTTTTCTTCCGCTCACCTGCCCCAGTCCCCTGGCTGGGTGGACCTGCTTTCTGCAGGTCCTCTCTTACTCTGCCTATAGGTACTCCTTATAGAAGTTGTAAATGATTCACTTGCAGTTTGCCATGAAGGTCCAGATGGATGTCACCAGTTGGGGGGGGGGGGGGTGTCCTTGCACAGCCTGACGGTATCCAATCATTGCTGCCAGTGGCAAACTGTGCAGAGACACACCCACAACTGGTAACATCCATCTTCATTACAAACTGCTGGTTATTCATTCCTAACTTCTAGCAGGAATAAAAAAGGAATGGCACATCATAGACCGGTAAGATCAGATGCTCCAGAACTGTTATTACATGAGGAATGCAAGTAGATGCTATAACAGACATGTCAGGGGAGGTGACAAGCCTTTTTAAAGGGGTATTTCCATCTGGGACATTGATGACACATCGCTAGGATATGCAAACAGGGTGGTCACACTTCTGAGACCCACTCCTCTCTCCAGAACAGTGCCCCCGAAGTGAAGGAGAACACACTGCGCTTGTGCAGCTTGCTCTTCATTCACTGCTATGGGAGTTCTGAAAATATCCAAGGGGGTGCTGTTTCTCTGTTCACTCCTACGGGACTGCTGGAAATAGTTGAGACAGCACTGGACTATTTTCAGAACTTCCATGGTGGAGAACTGAGGGTGGAATCATATGCATGTGTGGCTATTCTTTCTGCACTTTGGAGGCCCATTCTGGAGACAGGAGCAGGTCCCAGAGGTGGGAACCACACCTTTCTGATATGCCACCAATGTCCAAGATGAGAATACCCCTTTAAGCAGGGCTCTTAGGCTGAATGGCTAAATCACAAGGTAGTGGACCTCTTTTAAAAGACGTGACTTTACTACAATTCCAGATTATCCATAATTCCTATACCATACAGCTCAGAACATACTTCTAAATGGCAACTAGTGCGCATGAAATATGAAATCTTGGAAACGTGGTGGAATAGGCTTATAATCTAGAAGCTGAGTGCACAGAAAGTCATGCCTCTTTTTCATCAAGGCATTATCTCATACATATCTGTTTGATCTGCCTCCAGTTTATTTCAGCTGTTCAGCACCAAATTAGCATCTGATGTCAAAAATCTGCCTCAGATTCTTGGATCATTTTCATAGGCACACACATATTCTAGCTGAGTGAAGGTTCTTTGTACTATTTGTTTTTTAACCAATTATCTACCTATTTTTCACATACAGCCCCTGACCATAATAGAGGTTTAAAATTTAAATTATAAAATTAATTTTATATGGTTAAATAAATAAATAATAATAATTATTAATAACAACAATATTCAATTCCTCCAAACTATCCAATCAGGGCTGCCAATGTCCAACTGTGCAAGGACACCCCCCCAACTAGTAAGACAGAGAGCCCCCGAAGAGCCGGTGAGGAGGATGGGAGTGGTGGTTGCCCTGATGATAATGTTGTTGTGTCACGGTATTCTACCTCAGGCCGCTGGTCCCTGGTGTGCGATGCAGTGAATAAGGTGATGATGAAAGGAACCAGGCAGAGATCGTTGAACAATTAACATCTTCCTTTACAGAGTGCAAAAACGGATAGCAGCACATCCGTCAGCAGTTCGTACAAAGTTCAGTTTCTCTCCTCCTAGATGATGGGGTATGGTGGTTGGTGGTGCGGCAAAAATAACACCCAGAAACTTGCTAACTGATGCTGTATCTCTCTCTGGATTCATTTCCCTATGGATTTACTCTCACACCTTTGACTATAGGTGTCTACTGAATGATAGACTTCTAGCTATGCCTCTTGTGATGGTGTCTGAACGTGTTACCCACTACTTTGCAGCAGAGTCTTGATTGCTTGATCACGCTGCTGACTCTAATATGCCATAGCTTACAAATCTTCCTTGGCCTAGGATCCTGCAGTATCCCTAGAGCAATTACATCTTCCTAGGTGAGCTGCCTCTGTGGGCCATTTGGGGAAATTACGTCCTTCTAGGTGAGCCTCTTCCCTGGTCCACACGGTCTAAAGGAGTGGGAGATGGTGTTCACGCTCCCTCACTCCTCGCTTTCTACATTCTCACTCTAAACTGGCTATCTCTAGCTTGGCCCCTCACTTGGCAGGAAGCCTTAACAGCCCACTCCTACCCGGAGGGGAGGAGTTTAATGGTATTGTTCTTTCCTGTTACCAGACATTACCATCTAAACCCCATCTTCTGGTGAACAAGGTGTATTACATTACATTCACATTGCATATAAAACAGTCAACAATTGCAGATACCATAGTAGTACTCCAAGGTTCGGGGTACTACAGTAACACTCATTTGGACAGTCATTGCAAACTGCTAGTAATTCATTCATAACTTCTAGCAGGAATAATAGAGGAATGGCACAACACAGAGTCATACGAATAGATGCTTTATAATTATTACCTGAGGAATGCAAGTAGTTACTAAAACAGACATGTCAGGAGAGGAGACATGTCTTATTTAAGAATAAAAAGATCAGGAAAGTTGAAATCCAGCTTCCTGATCATTCTCTCTCCTGACAACTGCTATTGAGGGAGAGTCGAAAGGCCCCCATACACATTATATATTCAGCCAGTTTATCCAAAATTGGAAGGTTTGGCCAACATTCATGTTTTCCAGGAGTTCAATATTGATGACCTATGCCCAAGATAGGTCATGAATATCTGATGAGCGGTCTCCCCCAGCTCACCAAGTACAGCGCCATACATTGTATAGTGGCTGTGCTCGGTATTGCAGCTCGGCCTTATTCACTTGAATAGGACTGAGTTGTCCCTAGGTCATGAGATCAATGAACTTGATGTCACAAGCCTAGGCAGAGGTAGTAGCTCTCAATAGAGTGCTTCAGCCACTTCAAACCACTGATCGGCGGAGATGGTGGGAGTCGGATTCCTCATCAATCTGATATTGATGACTTAGCCTGAGGATAGGCTATCAATATCAAAATCCTGGAAAGCCCCTTTAACACTTCTCTGATCTGTCCAACCACCTGCCTTCTTTTGCATCAAAGTAAATTCCTCTTTACGCTGTATTCTCATGTAATATCAAATTAATACTACGTACTATTATGTCCTTCTAGAAAGCTTTGCAGACCCCCTCATCAATAATTTTAAAAAAATCAGCTGTCCTTTGGTAGAGAGTTCTGTAATGCCCCCGCTCTTACAGTAAAGTATCCCTTCGTATACTCTGATAAAAACTTTCTTTTCTTTAGCTGCAGCCCCCAGTGCAGACAATGTAGGGCAGTCCATTATGTACAATCTTAAAAATGGAGCTTCTCAATGAAGAGGGCTTTCTTCCTATTGTACTTCAGGGTCTGCTGCCATTAGTCGCCTTACAATAGGAATTAGGCTTAAAGCAACAAGCAGCCTTTCATCCTAAGGCCTCATGCACAAGAACGTATTTTCTTTCCGTGTCCATTCTGTTTTTTTTGCAGACCATATGCGGAACCATTCACGTCAATGGGTCCGCAAAAAAAAACGTAAGTTACTCCGTGTGCATTCCGTTTACGTATATCCGTATTTCCGTTCTGCAAAAAAATAGAACATGTCTCATTATTGTCTGCATTACGGAAAAGGATAGGACTGTTCTATGAAGGGCCAGCTGTTCCGTTCTGCAAAATACAGAATGCACACGGATGTCATCCGTATTTTTTGCGGATCCGTTTTTCGTGGACCGCAAAATACATACGGTCGTGTGCATAAGCCCTAAAGCTGATGGTATCTATATGTAGACTTCATTGCATTAATTAGGAAAAATTAAGAATTGTTGCTGCCTACGAGGAGTAGGAGGAGGAGCAGGTGCATCAGGACTGGCAGATGATGGGAAGGACAGACAGCTCCCTTCGGCTGAGGTGGTGGAGCCTTGACTGCCTGAAATCGGCTGCATGCCACTGTGTTATGCAGCGGTTGCTGCGGCAGGCTGGACCACCACATCGGAGCCACGGTTCTCCCAGGCCACTTTATGGTGCTTATGTTGACGCAGGGCCGTAGTGCCAACATTGGCACCCTGGCCATGTTTTACGCTCTGCCCACAGATTCTACATATGGCCGCTTTCACCTCCTCCGGCGGCTTAAACTGCCACACCGCCGAGTAGGTGATTTAACCCCCAACACTACGCACTGACTGACTGCTACTGCCTACTTGAGCCCCTGCATCGCTACTTCCCGGGCAGGTAGGCTCCCGCAAAGCCCCTGCCACCCTGACTCCCGGCCACGCTGGCGAATTGCTGGCTCCGCCGCTTGCTCATGGGTAAGCTGTCACCCTCTTCTTCCGATGATGAGGAAGCCCCTTTGTCACCTGGCTCCCAAGTGCGATCGGCTACATCATCATCGAGTAGTGTCTGCACGTCACTGATGTCCTCCTCAACCGGCTCTGGGTCAGGAGCCTGACCGCTCTCAACACCAGCTCCCACACCACTCTCCTCATCACTACTTGCCCGCCTAGCAGAGGAAGCGGCAGATGTCTCCTCCACATCTTGACTGGGCAATCGCTGCTGACTATCCACTAGTAGCTCTTCCTTGCTGAAAAGTGGAGCAGAGCCTACAGCATATAATACTTCTCGCGGTGAGGGAACAGAAAAGGACAGAGGCAGGCTGAGGACAGGTGAGAGCACAGGGCCTGCTCCTGGGCCATGCCAACTAAGGGTTGTATCTGACAAACCCACTGACTCTTGGCTGGTGTAAGTTGCAACAAAGTCGAAGATCGAGTCAACCATTCAAGAACCGCTGGGTTGCTGGTCTTAACACAACCGCTAGCTGACACTGGTAGCTCAGGCCTCTCAAAGTGACCCCTGCTGCCTTGGCCCCTTACTCTGCTGTGACCTCTGCCTGCGCCATAAACTCCCCTGTGCAGGACCTGGCAATTCTCTGCCTGACATACTGCTAGATCAAATAGCCAAATGTTAGATCAAATATATTTTTTTTCGCCGCTAATACACAGCAAACAGGGATTTAGAATAAATTACTGCACCGCTAAATGCCAAATAGGTCCAATTTTTTTTCTATTTTTACACAAAAAGCTTTTCAACAGTTAAGTGCAACGATGAAAGGCACATATATTTGTATTTCGCCACTAATACACGGCAAACTGGGCTGTAAAATATCTCACTGCACCGCTGAACAGCAATTAGGCCCAAATTTTTTTCTATTTTCACACAAAAGGCTTTTCAACAAATAAGTGCAACAATGAACGGTGAAAATATTTGTATTTAGCCAGTAATACACGGCAAACAGACAATTACAATTAGTGATGGCTCACCTGGTATTTGTGTATGGAATGGGTGCCCCAACCAATATAGACTCACCCAGTCTATAAGGCAGAAAATAGATATAAAATATATAATGGTTGTGCACACCTCATTAGGAAAAATACATCCAAACCATTCGTGCGTAGGGTTCCTATAGTATTAGATGATTTATTATACACATAGGTATCAATATATGAGGTAGGTATACAATGTATATAAATGTTGTCCAGGGAATATCAGATACTCAACAATAGGGACCAAGTTGCGATTGGATCCCTATGATGGATAACCCAGATGTTCTTCGTGGAACCCTTAAAGGGAGTCTGTCACCACATTTGACCATATTAGACAGATCCTATAGCGTTATATGTGCCACCCAGCAGTTAAAAACGGTACCTTTGTTGCATATAACCGAGTCTTCTTTCTGCCAAAAATGAACTTTGAAGATTGTGTAAACGAGCCCTCTCAAGTGCCCAGGGCGGTGTCTCAATCTTCCGAGCCAAGACCGGACCTCCCTAACGGCTCATAACCCTGCCCTCCTTGTGCCTGTGCCCGCCCGTTTACTCCCCTCCCCTCGCCTTTTCCATTGCGGCTGCGCGGACAAATTCGTAGCCGGCGCATGCGCAGTAGGTATTGCGATGCCCTGCCAGGACTGGGCATCGCATTGCGCATGCGCCAGCTATGAGACTCGTAGGATCTGTCTAATATGGTCAAATGTGGTGACAGACTCCCTTTAATCAGTAACGTTTAAGATATGTGCATCGATCCGTATATATTGCAATTCATCCAGCAGTTAATTCATAATTACAATCCCAATAAGTAAAAAAATGTGTGATTCACTTATAAAAAATCTAAAAATACCCCTATATATAATTAATACGTGACAATGGCGTCCATAAACACTTAGAAAATATTGTGCAAAAAATTTGAATTCATCCAGCAGATTAGTGCAACAGTTGAGGACCACAATAGGTGTGTGAGTTGGATAAAGTATAGCAAAAAATTGTGAAAAAATATGAAGATTATAATGCATCCAATACACAATTCATCCACAGTAAAATCGTATCAGATAAAAACCGCGATAGACTGTAGTAATACAATGCAAGAATTGAGGTACATCCAGCAAATAGTTTATCCACAGTACAACCGCATCTATTGATAGAGATAGCTATAATGTGTTTCCAATTGTGCAACAATGTATCACTTTCTGGTGGAATAGTATGTAGCAATATATAAGCAATATATGAAGCGGTCCTTTAGTTGGCTTGATCAATATAGTATAGTAGATCCAGGTTACTCATAGATTTGTGCAGGAATTGAGGTACATCCAACAAATAGTTTATCCACAATAGGACCACAACATCTATTGACAAAAATAGCTATATGTGTTTCCAATAATGCAACAACGTATCGCTTTCCAGGTGGAATAGTATGTTGCAGTAGTATGTAGCAATATGTAAGGCAATATATGGAGCGGTCTTTTAGCTGGCTAGATCAATATAGTATAGTAGATCCAGGTTACTCACGATTGGTTGTTTGAGGTTTTATCGTCCTGGTAAGGAAGTTTATATGGTAGAGTCACAGGAGATATTTTCTCTCTTTGTGATGAATATGTGCCACAAATTACAGTATGGGCATCACTGTACTTGAAACGACCTGTTGATGGACCTCACACTGCTATGTGTAACAGGCGGGTAATGTCGGTGTCTGTAGCCGCGGCGTCCCACGTGCTTGCAGAGGTCTCGGACACAGTGCCTGTGTGTGCCGGCGTCTCCTCGTGTTCGGGAGTAATTGCAGAGTCCAAATGCTAGCCGGGTTTATCAAGTTGCGGTTAAAGTCAGAGACCGCATAAAAAAGAAAGAGCGCTCTTTAAAAAAATATAGAAATAGAAGTCCGGCTGGTGTGTGACGTCTGGCTGGGGGTCCTCTCTCGCCATACGCGTTTCCGAGATCTCAGTCTCCTTTCTCAGTGGTTCGGAGACCCCCAGATATAATGAGCCTTTTATAGTCCTATTGCGTCAGTCCATTAAATCAAGTGGAAAAACTGGTGTGGATTCGCTCTTCTACTCGAGTTAGTGTAGCCTATATATGGAGTAGATGCAATTTATGTGGAACCGATGCGTTTTTAACAAAATCCATTGTGTTTTCTGTGCGGTTTTTACTGCTGTATAAATGAGTATATATGAGTATTACCAGTTGTCAAGGATAATATCAGTTTCAGCACATAGCTAATATTCACTAATAAATATTCATATATAAATAAAACATAAATATAAAATTTAATATGAATTAAATATAAATACATAAAATAATTATCTATATATCACTCTATAAGGAGGGTCATATAGATATTCTTCAGAGAGATTTTCACCAGACAGAGGGAATATTGTACTTGATATGGAACGGTAGGACATTAGATATGATGGATGGAGGTGTACGCTGAGTATCGAGGGGAGATGGCAGTGCTGGTAAAACAGCCCAACTGCCATTTCGCATCGACAAAGAGCGTATCACATCAAAAGCTTTTCATAAGAAGCCGAAAATTTCAAGGTCAGCATTCAGTCCATTGGGGAGAAGGGTGCCCAGTTCATAAATTCTCTTTGATTCGAGTCTGGACATTCTTAAAATATGGTTATCTCCTCTCCAATGCATGGGGACCTTTTCAAGCGTAGAAAACATTGAACCTGTGGGATCTTGGTTATGAAATGTTTTGTAATGCTTAGATAGAGAGTGTTTATCGTATCCCTTTTTTACGTTTTTTTAATATGTTCGGCAATACGCTTCCGGAGGGGCCTCTTAGTTCTTCCCACGTATTGCATTTTACACGGACATTGAACCATATATATCACACTGCTAGTATCACATGTTATGAAATCTTAAATTTTATGTACATGGTTATTGGTGGAGGATGTTATAGAATGGGTAGTCTTCGGAAACTTGGTCAGACGACACCCCATACATCTACCACATCGGTGGAAACCCGAGAGACCCATCCATCCAGTCAAAGTAGATGTCCTTATATTATGGGTGCTTTTCATTTTAACTGTGGGAGCTACCAATAAATTTAGATTCGGAGCTTTGGTAAATATAATATTCGCTATATTTGGTAACAGTGGTCCTATAACTTTATCAACTTGGACAAAATGCCAGTGTTTTTGAATAATCGATTTTATTCTTTTATATTGGGGATTGAATGGTCAAATCAATCTAATGTTAGTGTCTTCAGTATCAGTTTGAGATTTACTGTTTTTAACTTCAAAGAAGGATTGACGTTCTAACTGATTTGTCCAATAATAATGGTGGATATTTCTTCTTCTGAAATTGATCTGTCATTTTTTGCATTTTTATTTCAAAGGTCTCAGTGTGGGTACAATTCCTCTTGATACGTCTAAATTGGCCCTGCGGGATATTTAGTAACCATTGAGGTAAGTGACAGCTATCAAAACGTATATATAATTATTTTTAGAAACTTCTTTCTGATATGTTTTACAAGAAAAATTATTGTTGTCACCTAGAATTTCTATATCCAAGTTTGGCTAATAGTCGCTGAAAAATGTAAGTTATAGAAATGATTATTGATTTCGTTCAAGAAGGTATTGAGGGCAATCATATCATTTTTCCATATAAAGATCACATCATCGATGTATCTGCGCCAGAGTACCAGGTCTCTGGGGACCAGTCTAAGCTGGATGGCCTCGTCCTACCATTGTGACATAAATAGGTTTGCATAACTGGGGGCGAACCTGGTACCCATGGTGGTCTCGCTTATCTGCAGGAAATTTTTTTACTTATAATAAAAGTAATTATGGTTCAATATAAATGATGCACTCTTCCTTATATATTCAAACTGTTGAGTGGGTAAATGACCTTTCTTTTCTAATTGTTTACCCAAAGATTTAACACCCGATTGGTGTTTTATAGCGGTGTATAATGATTGAACATCTAGGGTTCCAATAATCCAATTTGGATCGTAACTTAAATCTTCTAAAATCTGAATCACCTGAGTGGTATCCTTAATGTATGATGGGATTTTTCTAACTGTAGGTTGAAGGATCTTATCAATATATTCAGATAAATTGGCTGGAATGGACCCTATTCCAGAGACGATAGGCCGTCCAGGTGGATTTATGGCGTCCTTATGTAGTTTCGGGCAAAAAAAACCTGGAATACGTTGTGTATTTCGGATATAGTTGCCTTCCTGTTCTGATAAGATATTTTGTTGCATGCCCTTCTCACACAATTGTGTGAGTTTTTTTGTGATACTCTTGTGTAGGGTCCGTTGTTAATTTCTTGTATGTATCTATGTCAGATAATTGCCTTAAACATTCTTGATTATATTTTTCATATTCTAAAACGACCGTCACTCCTCCCTTATCCGCGGGCAAACAGGGCTTCAGAATATATCACTGCACTGCAGAAGGGCAATTAAGCCATAATTTCTTTCAAATTTGAAACAAAATGCTTTTCAACAGATTAATGCAACGATGAACGGCGAAGATAATTTTTTTTCTTCCACTAATACACGGAAAACAGGGCTTCAGAATATATCACTTGTGGGGATTCGCTCTGGTAGTTAGGACTAGCGAATGCAGTATAGAGGCTGAGTACACAGTTCTTGAATCAAACAGCGGTGTTTATTCACACATTGGTGTATAACAAAATGCAGATAAAGTGTATCACAAAACGCAGGTAGCTTGGTGCTAGTTCACACAAAAGGTAAGTCCATAAAAAATAAATGTCACCCTTTCTCCTGGGTGTTAATTCACACCCTGATAACAGTTCAGCCTCATCAAGTCCATAGGCGGCCTGTTCGGCTTTAGAGGGGCTTGAGTCCTCCAACCCGGCTCAAACCTCAAATCCCAGCACAGCCCTCAGTTTACAGCACACAGACTCCTGAGCTCCACTGTCAGAGGGAGGTAAATCCACCACACCTAGCAGTGCTGGCTGTTTTTTATGACCCGGCCTGGAACATGGGGAGTAGTCACCCACCCAGCACTTTGACTACTCCCAGTAAGAGATGTCCCGGATCAGCTATGACAGCCATGCTAAATCTCAAGGTGTCAATTAGCAATAGCTGCTGCTGACACATAAAATACCGGCTCGATGACACATACCTTCCATCCACGATGATTCCAGGTACCTTCTTACACACTGCACTGCAGAATAAGGCCCTAATTCTTCTCAACTTTTACACAAAAGGCTTTTCAACAGTGAAGTGCATTGATCAACTGCAAATATATTTGTATTTCGCCAGTAATAGACGGCAAACTGGGCTGTAAATATCTCACTGCACTGCAGAACGGCAATTAGGCCCTTTTTTTTTCTACTTTCACACAAAAGGCTTTTCAAGAGAAGTGCAACAATGAACGGCGAATATATTTGTATTTCGCTAGTAATACACGGCAAACTGTGCTGTAAAATATCTCACTGCACCGCTGAGCGGCAAAGATATTTTTCCTTTTTCCATTAATACATGCAAAAAAGGGCTTTAAAACAGATAACTGCACCGCTGAGCGGCAAATATATTTTACTTTTGCCACTAATACAAAACAAAAAGGGCTGTAATTTTCTCACTTTACCACACAACAGCTAATAAGCCCTTTTTCCCACTAATACAAGCCAAAAAATGCTTTAAAACTGCACCGCATTATCGCAAATAAAACGTAGAAATATTTCCTTGTAATAAACCCTGTTAATGCCTGTATCAAACTGCACTTGCACCCTAATCAGAACGGTTTGCTGGAATTACAGAGCTGTATAATGTCAATTGGATCCGCAGTGCAGCAAGGTGTAATAGGATTGTTCCTATTACCCAGACTATCACCTCCACGAATCAAACCTGTTCAACAGAAATGCTGTGGAATGATTCCTCCCTATCCTTTCCCTACACCCTGAATAATCTTTTCCTGCACTTGTAAACCGTCTTTTTTTTTTGCACAATGACATTTATTCTATCACTATCCCTAGCGCCTTCAGACATGTCTCTCCCTGCACTAAGTACGCTGGTGAATGGCAGAATCTAAGATGGCTGCTGTTTTTATAGGGCTGTGACATCACAAGACTGGCTGGCTGCTGATTGGTCAGTCTGGGTGATCCTACCTTCCCAGACTTCCTTTCTCCATGTCCTCACACGTGCAGCAGCCATTTTAGGAAAAATGCGATTCGTTACCACGAAGTGTGAGGAAATTCGCATTCGGTGCAAATCGAATTTTTCCTGAAATTCCTAACAAATTCCACTTCGTCAGCTTCGATTCACTCATCTCTATTTGTGATGTTGTAAAGATGCAATATTCTAGAAATCACAGATTTGGAACAACCAACTTCTCCTGCTATGGCTGATTTGGACAACCTGCTGCCGGTGGGTTTCAATTACTTTAGAATGACTCACCATCTTGCAAAGTCACTGAAAATTGAAAAGTTAGGCTGTTAATTAAATAGGGTTTGCCAGATAATTAAGGAAATTAGCACCATGTGTCAGATTAACCCCAATAATTGGGAGGTATCTGAAATTTTGATCAGTGTTCTTTTTCAAATATCTGTGCTTTTGAATATATGTAACTCTTGAAATACTGCCCTTCTACTTCTGTTTGGATAGTTTCAAATAAGACTATGTAGTGAGTTAATAGTGTAGCTGATAGGGTTTAGTGCAGGGTCTAGTGTAGGTTAGATAAAGATATAGTATAGTGTAGCCTTTTGCTGTCTGTTTAGTCTGTGAAAAAGACTTTTGCTGTGTTTTAGGGTTTTCTGTGCTAGGAATGTCTATGAAAAAAAACAAAACACAAAAACAGTTTTAGGGTTTCATTTTCTAGGGAGGGATTATTGTCTGCACCTTTTGTCTGTAAAAAAAAAAAAAAAAAAAAAAAAACACAATAAAAAAGTCTTTGCCTGTGTTTTAGTGTTCCAGTTTTAGGGTTTCATTTGTTAGGGAGGAATTATTGTCTGCATCTTTTGTCTGTGGAAAAAAAAACTGTTTTTGCCTGTGTATGAGAGTTATTGTTTTAGGGTTTGGTGTCTATTTTTTTCCATTTTTGCTCCATTGTCCCCAACCCAATAAAGTTTACCCAAACTCCCTTATTATTAGTTTTTTCTATATTTTTTTTCTGTTGTTCAACCCGTAGAGGACCTGCGCCGTACATGTACGGCGCTGTGATCGGGCAGGTGCAGGAGATGCCCATACGATGTCCATACGTACATGCTACAGAAATAGTGCTGTGATGTCACAACAATACTAAGTTCAACAATCGGTATTATGTTGTCAGACCTGATTAAAGGTAAAGTTGTATGTTTTGCACTAAAATATTCGAATCAATAGTGGCGATTTGCGCGATCTCGAATATTTTGAAAACTCTATCTGCATATAAAGCTATTGTTATGACATGTATGAAATTTTAATCTGAAACAGTGCTGTAATGTACAATTACTTACTGTTATCAGGAGTTCTTCCTCACTATGGTGGTTATCCCCCGGGTGGGTTGTCTTGGGCCATATATGCAAAAGCATTATAAATACAATTCAAAAGGAAAAGATTAAGGGGCGGTAGTTTGTCACTGGCACCTGGAAGATGCAGCTATATAGTGTAGTGTTTGAAGTCCTGGGCGGTGATGCGGAAGCTGTGAGTTTAAACCCCTTCACAGACTGTTGGGGTAACCGGTTTTGCTGACACCCGATGCGTCTTCCTCTTGGATGTTAGTCGGGACAATTCCTTTTCCGGTCTGTAGGAAGGGTTTAAACAGACCCGGTTCTGCTGGGTGGCTGTTGGAGTCCAGTGTTTTGCATACCGCTCCGAGATTACGGTTTATTAAGGTTTGCCGCTTTAATAAAGAAGTTGTGGCCGATCACCACCCAGCAATAAAGTGACACAGTTGTCTGTGTGTTTTTATGGATAAAAGGTTGGGTAAAGGGGCCAAGAGTGAGTTAAAAGTGGTCCCCCTTCCCCTTTTCCCTGGTTACCAGCAGTCTGGCAAGCTCCCGACTGTATAGGGAGGATTCTCAGGGACTGATGGTCCCCCCTCCCCCTTAGGGCATTTAGGGAGTCTGGTCCTGTCACGGTAATGGTGAAGTAGGTGGCAGATTTGGGCCATTAAAGGTTAATTCACTGGGATCCTCCTTAGATTTGATGGGGGTGGTGCAGAAAATCCTGTAGGTTACATATGCCCCCTCCCTGTTCCGGTCACTTCCTCTTGCCAGTGGAAATGGCCCTCCCTCCCTTTGTGGTTATTCTTGGGAGGCGGGTCGAGGTGCAAGGTTATGGTCAGTTGTGGATACTTGGTTATTCTGTTTTGTTTTTCTATTCTTAAGAGCCTTGCTCGTTGGGAGTCCAGCGGTTGGATACTGCTCCTATGATTACGGATTTTGAGATGGATTTTGAGAGCTACGAATTCTGGTAGAGTTTATGAGGTCACAGCTGGTGGCAGTTGAGTACAGCAGAGATATGGTGGTAGAAGATGGCATACTTGCCCGCTGGGTGTCCAGCGGTTTGCATACTGCTCCGATGATTACGGTTTAACTTGCCCGCTGGCAGTCCAGCGTTTGGCATACCGCTCTGAGATTACGGTTTATTAAGTTTGCTGCTTTAATAAAGAAGCTGTAGCCGATCACCACCTAGAAATAAAGTGACACAGTTGTCGGTGTGTTTTTGTTATGGATCAAGATTGGGTAAAGGGGCCAAGGGCGAGTTAAAGGTGGTCCCCCTTCCCCTTTTTCCCTCATCCCCTTGGACATAAAAGGGGTCCCTTGGTCAGTCAGAACCTCTATAGGTAGTCCTACTCGGGAAAACATTACCATTAATTCCTAAGCTATGAGTTTGGCTGAGGTATGTCGCAGTGGCACCGCCTCCAGGTACCGAGTGGCGTAGTCTAGAATGACTAAAATGTGTTGATGCCCTCTGGCGGACTTTGGTGCTGGACAATGACGTCCATAGCTATTCGGTCAAACGTACTTTGATAATTGGGAGAGGTACTAGGGGACTACGGAAATGTGGCTGGGGGGTAGTTATCTGGCAGGTCGTGCAAGACTTACAAAACTCTTCCACTTCTTTGAATATGCTGGGCCAGAAAAAACGCTGTAGAATACGATCCTGAATTTTCTGCAGCCCCAGGTGACTCCAGAGAACGTGTTGGTGGGCTAGATTTAACACAAGCTTGCAATAAGCCTTGGGGAACCACAAAACGGGGAAACACTGACACTGCCTCACTCATTTAGATTTCTGGTAGCTTCATAGCGTTCCACCAGGTCCACCATCTCAAGAGCATTGCCAGGAGACACCTGACCGATCCAGTGCTGGAGAGGGTATGGCAAAGCCCTCCAGAACATATCAGCTAACATACGATCCAGCATAGCAGCAGTGGGGCTCAGCACGTCAGGCTGTAGCCAATTTTGCAAGAGGTGAAGTAAGTTATAATACTGGGGTCTTGCAGGCTCAGCCGGGTTGAACCCCCACTGATGCACCCGCTGGGCCCAGACCAACACATTCACCCCCAGTCTTGCCAGAATTTCACCCCTAACTTTCTGGCAAGTCAAGACACACCCCCTGGGAATCGGATGCCAGGAATGGAGCGAAGACCTCAGCCCATTGGTCACGGGGTAGCTTTTCCCTGATGGCCACTTTCTCGTACATTACCAGGTAGGTTAAGATGTCGTTGTAGCTGGCCAGCTAAGACCTGTCCTAGGTTGCTAGTATAGTCTTATATGTGTATACAGCTGAACCTGCTAATAACCTTAATACAGTTCCTATGTTTATGTGTTAAAGACAAAAGCAGAGTTATTTACTGTGAGATCATGTTTTGGATGTCATATAACTGTTATATTTTGTGTTCACAGAACAGAAAAAGATTATATGCCTTTAAGATTCATTTTGTAATGTAAGGGAAGCTCAATGACACAGCAGAAACAACAGAAAGCATAGTGTTAATCTGTTGTTGCTGGGCAGAAGTCTAGACCAATCACAGCCAGCTTCTCACAAAGCAAGAGTTTTCACCAATCACAGCCAGCCTCACATGCAGCCTGTCTGGGAATTCCCCCCAGCTCCTGCTGCTAGAATCATTATTCACCTGAGACAGGAGCTGAACAGACATTCACTCCACTGAGAGTCCAGTTTTATGGGAACAAGAGGCCAAAATAGGTATTTAAAACAGTTATATAATGTTCCTACTGTTAATATAGTGATTAGAACTGTATACAGAACCAGTTATATGTGTGTTTACTCACAGTTCCACCAAATACAAATTCAATTGCAAACTACAAATTGCAAGCATTCAGATTCCATAGTGCAATCCAAATTGCATACAACCATACCAGATCATACTCAACCAATCTGCAAATAGTCACTGCTAACTGCATACTGCAAGTAGAACTATTAGTTAGACCTCAGATATACCTCTTAGATAGATCATAAAGTGCTTAAATAACTTAAAGTGAGAGTACAGATACTCAAGAGAGAAATATATCCACCATTTTATGTTGAATGACAAGATTGGACAGTTGAACCACCATCTTATGCACGTGTTTTGTACATGGACTATCTGCTGCAGAGGCGGCAGTGTTATATATGAAGAAAAGTTGAAGTTAATAAAGAAGGGTTTTGAAGCATTTGGTGTGCTCTTTAACCGCCTCAGGACCGCCGTACGCAGGATTGCGTCCTGCCGGCGGTCCTGCTCTTCTGGGTGGACGCATATACGCTTCCTCCCGCGAGAGCCGAGATTTCCTGTGAATGCGCGCGCACAGGGGCGCGCGCTCACAGGAACGGAAGGTAAGCGAGTGGATCTCCAGCCTGCCAGCGGCGATCGCTCGCTGGCAGGCTGGAGATCCGAATTTTTTAACCCCTAACAGGTATATTAGACGCTGTTTTCATAACAGCGTCTAATATACCTGCTACCTGGTCCTCTGGTGGTCCCTTTTGTTAGGATCGACCACCAGAGGACTCAGGTAGCTCAGTACAGTCGCACCAAACACCACACTACACTACACCCCCCCAGTCACTTATTAACCCCTTATAAACCCCTGATCACCCATGATCACCCCATATAAACTCCCTGATCACCCCCCTGTCATTGATCACCGCCCTGTCATTGATCGGATCCGCAAAACACATGCGGACGTCTGAATGGAGCCTTACAGGGGGTGATCAATGACAGGGGGGTGATCACCCATATACACTCCCTGATCACCCCCCTGTCATTGATCACCCCCCCTGTAAGGCTCCATTCAGACGTCCGCATGTGTTTTGTGGATCCGATCCATGTATCCATGGATCCGTAAAAATCATGCGGACGTCTGAATGGAGCCTTACAGGGGGGAGATCAATGACAGGCGGGTGATCACCCATATACACTCCCTGATCACCCCCTGTCATTGATCACCCCCCTGTCATTGATCACCCCCCTGTAAGGCTCCATTCAGACGTCCGCATGATTTTTACGGATCCATGGATACATGGATCGGATCCGCAAAACACATGCGGACGTCTGAATGGAGCCTTACAGGGGGTGATCAATGACAGGCGGGTGATCACCCATATACACTCCCTGATCACCCCCCTGTCATTGATCACCCCCCTGTAAGGCTCCATTCAGACGTCCGCATGTGTTTTGTGGATCAGATCCATGTATCCATGGATCCGTAAAAATCATGCGGACGTCTGAATGGAACCTTACAGGGGGGGGTGATCAGTGACAGGGGGGTGATCACCCTGATCACCCCCTGTCATTGATAACCCCCCTGTAAGGCTCCATTCAGACGTCCGCATGTGTTTTGTGGATCCGATCCATGTATCCATGGATCCGTAAAAATCATGCGGACGTCTGAATGGAGCCTTACAGGGGGGGTGATCAGTGACAGGGGGGTGATCACCCTGATCACCCCCTGTCATTGATAACCCCCCTGTAAGGCTCCATTCAGACGTCCGCATGTGTTTTGTGGATCCGATCCATGTATCCATGGATCCGTAAAAATCATGCGGACGTCTGAATGGAGCCTTACAGGGGGGGTGATCAGTGACAGGGGGGTGATCACCCTGATCACCCCCTGTCATTGATAACCCCCCTGTAAGGCTCCATTCAGACGTCCGCATGTGTTTTGTGGATCCGATCCATGTATCCATGGATCCGTAAAAATCATGCGGACGTCTGAATGGAGCCTTACAGGGGGGGTGATCAGTGACAGGGGGGTGATCACCCTGATCACCCCCTGTCATTGATAACCCCCCTGTAAGGCTCCCTTCAGACGTCCGCATGTGTTTTGTGGATCCGATCCATGTATCCATGGATCCGTAAAAATCATGCGGACGTCTGAATGGAGCCTTACAGGGGGTTGATCAATGACAGGGGGGTGATTAGGGAGTCTATATGGGTGATCACCCCCCTGTCATTGATCACCCCCCTGTCATTGATCACCCCCCTGTAAGGCTCCATTCAGACATTTTTTTTGGCACAAGTTAGCGGAAATTTTTTGTTTGTTTTTGTTTTTGTTTTTTCTTACAAAGTCTCATATTCTCATATACCCCTCACGGAATCCAAATGCGTAAACATTTTTAGACATTTATATTCCAGACTTCTTCTCATGCTTTAGGTCCCCTAAAAAGCCAGGGCAGTATAAATACCCCACATGTGACCCCATTTCGGAAAGAAGACACCCCAAGGTATTCCGTGAGGGGCATATTGAGTCCATGAAAGATTGAAATTTTTGTCCTAAGTTAGCGGAAAGTGAGACTTTGTGAGAAAAAAACAAAAAAAAAATCAATATCCTCTAACTTATGCAAAAAAAAAAAAAATTCTAGGAACTCGCCATGCCCCTCATTGAATACCTTGGGGTGTCTTCTTTCCAAAATGGGGTCACTTGTGGGGTAGTTATACTGCCCTGGCAATTTAGGGGCCCATATGTGTGAGAAGTACTTTGCAATCAAAATCTGTAAAAAATGACCGGTGAAATCCGAAAGGTGCACTTTGGAATATGTGCCCCTTTGCCCACCTTGGCATCAAAAAAGTGTCACACATCTGGTATCGCCGTACTCAGGAGAAGTTGGGGAATGTGTTTTGGGGTGTCATTTTACATATAACCATGCTGGGTGAGAGAAATATCTTGGCAAAAGACAACTTTTCCCATTTTTTTATACAAAGTTGGCATTTGACCAAGATATTTTTCTCACCCAGCATGGGTATATGTAAAATGACACCCCAAAACACATTCCCCAACTTCTCCTGAGTACGGCGATACCAGATGTGTGACACTTTTTTGCAGCCAAGGTGGGCAAAGGGGCACATATTCCAAAGTGCACCTTTCGGATTTCACCGGTCATTTTTTACACATTTCGATTGCAAAGTTCTTCTCACACATTTTGGCCCCTAAATTGCCAGGGCAGTATAACTACGCCACAAGTGACCCCATTTTGGAAAGAAGACACCCCAAGGTATTCCGTGAGGGGCTTGGCGAGTTCCTAGAATTTTTTATTTTTTGTCGCAAGTTAGTGGAATATGAGACTTTGTAAGAAAAAAATAAAAATAAAAAATCATCATCATTTTCCGCTAACTTGTGACAAAAAATAAAAAGTTCTATGAACTCACTATGCCCATCAGCGAATACCTTAGGGTGTCTACTTTCCGAAATGGGGTCATTTGTGGGGGTTTTCTACTGTCTGGCCATTGTAGAACCTCAGGAATCATGACAGGTGCTCAGAAAGTCAGAGCTGCTTCAAAAAGCGGAAATTCACATTTTTGTACCATAGTTTGTAAACGCTATAACTTTTACCCAAACCATTTTTTTTTTGCCCAAACATTTTTTTTTATCAAAGACATGTAGAACTATAAATTTAGTGAAAAATTTATATATGGATGTCGTTTTTTTTGCAAAAAAATCGTTACATTTCGATTAATAACAAAAAAAGTAAAAATGTCAGCAGCAATAAAATACCACCAAATGAAAGCTCTATTAGTGACAAGAAAAGGAGGTAAAATTCATTTGGGTGGTAAGTTGCATGACCGAGCGATAAACGGTGAAAGGAGTGTAGTGCCGAAGTGTAAAAAGTGGCCTGGTCATTAAGGGGGTTTCAGCTAGCGGGGCTGAAGTGGTTAAAACTACTGTTTCCATAGAACGGCGCTAGAGGAATTACAGAGTAATAGACAGTCTGGTTAGACTAAAATTCAGAGATACCAAAATTCTTCTAATGCCACAGCGCAAAAAGCACTTCATAGTGCTGCGCCTGCCACAGTCGTCTGTGGGGGTCATTTTAGGAATCGCGGCATGGACTTCTTTATGGGCATCGTGGGTTCGCAATTGGTTAGTCTCCTGCTGCTACCTCATAGCCTTGCGTTGCTGCAGGTTTATTTCTCGCTGCTGCAGATTAGTCTCCATGAGGGCCTTCACAACAGCCTCCATTTTGTCGTGGGGCACTGGTTGTAATACAGCTGGTTTATTGTATGACATACAACCGTGCCTGAAAAATGCAGAAACCAAAAAAATCGGCGTTCACGCCAGCCTCACTGCTCTTGCCCGCATCCTCCACCAATTGTGGAGTTTCGCTCTGGTAGACAGGTTTAGCAGATGCAGTATAGAGGCAATAACAAGTTCTTTGGATCAAACAGTTCAGTGTTTTATTCACACTTTAGGCAAGTGACAAAACAAGCAGTCATAATCAAACAAAAAGTCACCTTGCGGTGTTGGTGTTAATTCACATAATGCAGCAATTCTGCCTCAAAGAGTCCTTGAGCATAGCAGCACCAACCTGTTTTCACGCCAAACAGGTAGCAAGCCTTCATCCAGACACAAGGCTCCCAGATCCCAACACAGAGACATCGCTTCTGAGCCCAGCTGCCTATGTAAGTATAGCCAGGTGCTGCCAAAACCCGGACGGGCGCTTAAAATCGGGTCCGGTATTCAACCTCACCTGGCTGTAAATCAGCCCAGCCGCACATGTTGGGAGGAAAAAACCTGCCTTGCCAGACAAAACCTCTCACTGTGTCACAATATATATATATATATATATATATATTTTTTTTTTTTTTTTTTTTTATTTCTTGTGGCCTTTACTATCTTAAAAATCCTTTGAAATAAAAATTGTCAAAGGAATATATTGCAATTTGTATGCATATGAACACATTCCTGCTGCAAACAAAGAACATGCTGCTGTCAGTGGTGTATAAGGGGTTAGGTCATGTGATATTTTTATACAGCTGGTTATTATGGACGTGGCGATAACTAATATGTATACTTTTTTTTATTATACAATTACACAATAATGGATTTTTTTAACCAAAAATCATGTTTTAGTGTCTCCATATTCTGAGAGCCATATTTGTTTTATTTTTTGGGCGATTGTCTTAGGTAGGGGCTCATTTTTTGTAGGATGTGATGGTTAGATTGGTACTATTTTTGGGGTTATACACCTTTTTGATTGCTTGGTGTTGCACTTTTAGTGATGTAATGTGCCAAATAAATGGTTTATTTAGCACAGTTTTTATTTCAATTTTTTTAATGGTGTTCACCTGTGGGGTTAGGTCATGTGATATTTTTATAGAGCTGGTTGATATGGACGCGACGATACACAATATGTCTACTTTTCTTTTTTTTCCCTATTATTTAAAATAACTTTTATTTAACTTTATTTTGGGAAACCTTTATTTTTTTTTTTTACTTTTTTTTTCCAGTTTCTTTTTTTTCCACTCTGTGACTTCAACTTTTCGGGGTCTGATCTCCTTTACAATGCATTACAATACTTCTGTATTGTAATGCATTGGCTGTAAGTGTAACACGGGGGGTTGGATCTCACAGGCCCTCCGGGAAGGCAGCCACGATGCCTAAGGAAGGCATCGGGCTACCTTCCCTGCATTCGGGTCCCCGTCACAGCAGCGCGGGGACCCGATGGATACCCCGCACGTGTCTCAGTCAGCGCTGACTGCGGCTGTACAGGGGTTAATGCGCCGGCATCTCTAATTTCACCGATGCTGGCTCATACAGCAGGGGTCCGGCTATTAGTGACTGCCGGACCCCTGCCCCCGATCGGGCGGGCGCAGCTCCTGCACCCGCCTGATCGCCATGCAGTACATTTACGTCACTGGGCTTTAAGTCACGTCCAGATCTGACATACATGTACGTCATTGGGTGTTAAGGAGTTAAGTGGGTGATGTATCTAATGATGTACGGGGCCTTTTACTGGAATACAGAATGATGATTGCAGTTTATGTTTATACACACACATACTGTATATATATTTCTATGTAAAACGCACAAAATCAGCCAGTTACATCATATATCTGTACCTCGCTGTGTGTATAAATATATATATATACTCATGGCGAGGTAGAGATGTATGATGTAACCAGCTGATTTGGTACATGTAACACCAGTTAATAAGTAATCATTTGTAAAGGGATGAAATACTTATTTTCATAACTGTATATATACATTACAGAGTGTTGGCGAGAGATACAAAAGTAATGTAAGCATTGTACCTGGGCATTTTCTGTCACAGATCTCTCTGATCTGCTCCAAATTCCTCCTCTTCATATCCGATCATTTTTTTAATATGGCCATCCTAGGGTGATTGGCCTTAAATTTTCTCTTGAGCTCGGAACGGATCTCCCTCACAATCCTCTGCTTCTCAGCTTGAACCCGGGTCCGGTCATAGCCCCACTCCAACATGAGCTGCAGGATAAAGACGCATATAATCCCAATTTTTTTTAATACAAGTATTGTAAATAATGACCTAACAAAACATCCCAGGAAATTGCTGTCCACCGATGGTCTCCATCCAATCTGAAAGAGCTTGAGAGGATCTGCTGAGGAGAATGGCAGAAAGTCCCCCAAATCCAGGTGTGCAAACCTTGTGGCATCATATCCAAGGAGACTGGAGGCTGTAATCACTCTGTAATCACTGCCAAAGGGGCTTCAACTTACTCCTGAGTAAAGGGTCTGAATACTTACACCGGAGATCAAAATTAGAGAACAACATACATTTTCCTAAATGCGAAGGTCACTACTAGTAATGAGCGGCAGGGGCAATATTTGATTTTGCGATTATATGGGCGAATATTTGTCATATATTTGTGAATTCGCTATCTTCGTTCACAATGTTTTCACATTGCGATAATCGCAATGTAAAATTCGCTTAATGCGCATGCTCAAAAGGGGGCGTGGCCTAGTTTAGCAACTGTTTTAAACTAATTTAAAGGAGATTGGAAAAGAAGGTTGGAAGCAATTTTCGCGACAGTGAGGAAGAACTCCTGATCACTGTAAGTAATTTGACATTACAGCAGTGTATTTGATTACATTTCACATGCATGTCAGCACAATCGCTTTATATGCAGATAGAGTGTTATAAAATATTCGGGATTGCGAACATCACCACTTATGGTGCGAATGTTTTTTGCAGTACATACAATTTCACATTTTATCAGGTCTAAGTAGATATTACTGATTGGCGCACTAAGTATTGTTGTGATATCACAGCACTATGTCTGTAGCAAGTATGTATGGATAGCATAGAAATATCTCTCACATGCACATTGAACATCCATTTTCCTGCCGCACACTATACTATAAATGTACTGCAAAAAACATTCGCACCATAAGTGGTGATGTTCGCAATCCCGAATATTTTATAACGCTCTATCTGCATATAAAGCGATTGTGCTGACATGCATGTGAAATGTAATCAAATACACTGCTGTAATGTCAAATTACTTACAGTGATCAGGAGTTCTTCCTCACTGTCGCGAAAATTGCTTCCAACCTTCTTTTCCAATCTCCTTTAAATTAGTTTAAAACAGTTGCTAAACTAGGCCACACCCCCTTTTGAGCATGCGCATTAAGCGAATTTTACATTGCGATTATCGCAATGTGAAAACATTGTGAACGAAGATAGCGAATTCACAAATATATGACAAATATTCGCCCATATAATCGCAAAATCAAATATTGCCCCTGCCGCTCATTACTAGTAGTGACCTTCGCATTTAGGAAAATGTATGTTGTTCTCTAATTTTGATCTCCGGTGTAAGTATTCAGACCCTTTACTCAGGAGTAAGTTGAAGCCCCTTTGGCAGTGATTACAGAGTGATTACAGCCTCCAGTCTCCTTGGATATGATGCCACAAGGTTTGCACACCTGGATTTGGGGGACTTTCTGCCATTCTCCTCAGCAGATCCTCTCAAGCTCTTTCAGATTGGATGGAGACCATCGGTGGACAGCAATTTCCTGGTCTCTCCAGAGATGTTTGATTGGGTTCAAGTCAGGGCTCTGGCTGGGTCAATCAAGGACACACAGAGTTGTTCCTATGTCACTCCTGTATTGTCTTGGCTGTGTGCTTAGGGTCATTGTCTTGTAGGAAGGTTAACCTTCAGGCCCAGTCTGACGTCCAGAGCATTTTTCATTAAGAATATCTATGTATTTTGCTCCATTCAGGTTACCTTCAACTCTGACCAGTCTCCCTGTCCAATCTCCTGAAAAGCATCCCAACAGCATGATGCTGCCACCACCATGCTTCACTGTAAGGATGGTATTGGGCAGTGCCTGGTTTTCTCCAAATATGATATTTAGAACTGAGGCCAAAAAGCTCCATCTTGGTTTCATCAGACGGAGTTTTGCTTCTCATAGTGTGAAAGTCTTTTAGTTGCTTTTTTGCAAACTTTCATGTGTCTTCTCTGCTGAAGAGAGGCTTCTTTCTGGCCACCTGCCATAAAGCCCAGATTGGTGGAGTGTTTCACTCCCATCTGCACACAGGATCTTTGGAGCTCAGCCAGAGTTACCACTGGGATTGGGTTCCTGGACACCTCTCTTACCAAGGCCCTTCTTCCCTGATTACTTAGTTAGGTGGAGCAACCTGTTCTAACAAGAGTCCTGGTTGTTTCAAACTTCATTCATTTAATTATGGAGGCCACTGTGCTCTTGGGAACTTTCAGTGTAGCACAACATTTTTTTGGACCCTCCTCCAGATGAGTACCTCCAAACAATCCTGTCTTTGAGCTCTACAAGCAGATTTTTCCTCCTCATGGCTTGGTTTTTGCTCTGATATGCATTGTCAGCTGGGAGAACTTTATATAGACAGGGCTGTGTGTGTCTTTCCAAATCATGTCCAATCAACTCATTTTACCACAGCTGGATTCCAATCAAGGTTCAAAAACTTCTCAAAGATGATCAAAAGAAATGGAAGGCCCCAGAGATAAATGTCAAGTGTCATAGCAAAGGGTTTGAATGCTTATGTCCATGCAAAACTTTAGTTTTCCCTTTTTAATAAATTTGAAAAAATTCTGTTTTCACTTTCTCATATGAGGTATGAAGTGCAGATTGACGGTTGAAAACGTAATGTTTTATTTTATTTTAATACTTTCCGAATGCATTGTATTTGCCAATGCATAATCGGTCTTAGCCATAGTAAGAGAAAAGGAGGAGAAGAGTTAATTTGAGAAGTCATGATGAACGTTTGACTAAAGTGCAACTTGTGTAATTTCTTCCATAGCAGCGATTGCTCCATTCAATTCAGAGAATTTGCCCTTGTGAAGGGGTTAAAGTTTGATTTTCAGTAGACCACGAGAACACGAGCCAGTGATAAGGGGTGCCAGCGTGCATCCTAATCTCGCTTTAGGAACATGATGTGTTCAGGGCTTTTACTAAATGAAACTTTAAGACTGGTATGTGAGAAAAGGGGAAGGGGAAGGAAAGCAATGATACCATGTCAGAACATCTCCTTGAATGTCCAGCTCATGGAAACTCTACTAGCAAAACAAGCCCCTACCACGTCTCTTATAAAGTCTCTTAATCCCGTTATAACCTGCCAGAGTCACATGAAGGGCCACTGGCACATCATGTCTGTGTACAGTAGCCACCTTGGAAACCATGTGCACTTTGCATCAGCTTCTAGGGATTTAGTGATAGAGTCATTCTGGTCACAAATATCATGTAGTGTATGATAATCTATACGAGTGAAAACACTTAATGGGATTCTCCTATAAATAGACAAAAATAACAAGAAACATAACATGGTATAATTCCCCCAAAAAAGTCTGTTATAAAGACCAGAGCAACATTAGAGGTCGGCAGGTATGTGTGCCTTCCTATATCTTGTCCACTGTATTAGGAATTGCTATACCATAGATGTTGCATTTGTTTTTCCATGAACTCTCCTGGCATCTTGCTTTGTGAGGCATGAGTTGTATTGCTTGCATTTCATTTTCTTACCTGTTTCTTTCTTCTTGAACTATCTGCTTCATTCCTGTTGTTGCACCACATGTCAACACTCTGCCTTTTGAATTCTACATAATTTTCAGTGGGGAGGGGATGGAGGTCTATGAGATTGTCATTGTGCATCTCATAGACTTGCATAGCAAGACTGACTTCCGGTCTACCCTAAAAATGCTATATGATAGGTATTAGGTATCGTAGGTAAAGGCCCCTTTATATGGATCGACGGAGCAGGCAGTTATCGGGAAAGGACTGTTTACTCCTGATGACTGCCTACTCATTAGAGAAGGTGAGAGCTGCATTTATGTGCAGCAATCATCTTCTTTCTAAGGTCACTCTTGATCGCTACTGCAATCACTCATCCTCATAGAGAATTATTGTTTCTGGGCAGCAGATTCCTATTTACACAGCCCGATCTGCTGACCCAAAACAATGATTTCGGTAACTGTGCATTGACCCAGCAGATCACTGCTAAAAAGTTAATGTCTGTTTCACTGCTAATGGGTTAACACCAAGTTCATTACTAAAGTATTTAAAGTGTTCACTGTGATACTGACTATCCCAAAAAGGATATGGATAGGTAGTAAATAGTTAAGCTGACAGCTTTGGTAACAGTTGCTGAGCAATAGGCTGGTGCCATTTTCCCCTGGCTAAAGTAGTGGGGAGTTCTTAGCAAGTCTAGCTTCAGTGAAGACCTCTTTTAGGTGTGCTCCTGCCAAGTAGGCCAAGATACATCTTGCTCCAGGAAAAAAAACATTCCTGTGAGTGAAAGATACCAGAAAGGCAACCTCTGAGGGAAAGATGCATTGAATTTATCAGGTAGTTGAGGACTATAAGGCTTTGCTTGGACTGAGTAAATCTGTAATAGGGCAGCTAGCTATTCCTCAAGGTCAGCTTTCAGAGGAAACAAAATTTGGCCATGATGGATTTTAACTTGCTGATTCTTCATATGTCTTGATGTAAACAGGCAATTATCAACTCTCCCTATGGCCAGTTTCACATGAGCGTGTGATGGCTGCATATTCCAGGCCAAACACTGCTCCCCTAACCCAAACTCACAGCATCATAATGGTTTATAACCTTGTGAGTTTGTGGCCCAACAGGGATCTACCGTACTGTACATTATGCGGTGAATACAGTATAACAGACCTGCAGTTGGGCAGGAACTGAAAGCATCATAGATTATAAAAATGCTGTTCGTTCTAATCAGAGGAACAGTGTTAGGTTCGGGAAATACAGCCATCACATAAGACATGCTTTCCAGATCGAATACACTTGTGTGGAATTGACCACTTGAGCAAGCTAAGTGTGCTTAACTATAAAAGATGCAACGGGGATTGTCTGACAGCTTTCTAAAGATAAGAGTGGTTTAACTATGTGATATAATAATGGTTAGTGGGGCAAGATTTTCAAAAATGTTGGACCTCGAATCTGTAAATCATTTCTGGTCAGTAGAATGGTATGATTAGCTGTTTCATGGTTGACCAATTGAACGGTTTAAAGTCCCCACTCCAGTTCAAGAGAAAAGAAATTGCCCTTCTTTTCATCTCTTTTTTAGCTGCAGTTCCTTCAACCTCTGGCCTCCTCTTCTGCCAAGATTGACCACACAGCCTCTCAGAGTATCTCATGAATACTGTGCATTTTGTAGCCCAGGAAAATTCCTACTGCCCTCGGACTTGCCAGCACTCATCATCTAAACATTGCTGGCCAATCCAAGAGCAGGGCTGGACAAGCAGGAAGTATCTGGGATTACCAGCACACGGTATGTAACAGGAAGTCGAGGGAGGAAGCGGTGCGGCCATCTTGGATGGCAGAAGAGGAGCACGAGAATTGGTGGATCTGCAACTAAAAAGATGAAAAGGAGGTCACCAGGTAAGGGTTCTGTTCATTCCTCAGTAAGGCCACATGCACACGACCGTTGTTTTGGTCCTCATCCGAGCCTCAGTTTTTGCGGCTTGGATGCAGACCCATTCACTTCAATAGGGCCGCAAAAGATGCGGACAGCACTCCGCGTGCTGTCCGCATCCGTTGCTCCGTTCTGTGGTCCGCCCAAAAAAATATAACCTGTCCTATTCTTGTCCATTTTGCGGACAAGAATAGGCAGTTATATTAATGGCTGTCCGTGCTGTTCCACAGAACGCACACGGACGCCAACAGTGTTTTGCGGATCTGCAATTTGCGAACCTCAAAACACACAACGGTCGTGTGCATGTAGCCTAAATGTGAATTATTTTTATTTTTTTTTAACCGGATCACTTTAAGGCCAACTTCCAAGTGATGGTCATATTATGTAACCGTTAGTAAGTAGCTAAGATTTTCCTGCAGGACATCTGTTTAATTTTAGCAATTTTTTTGAAGGAGGAAAAGAAGCAAATAAAAATATCGATGCATTTGTGCAAAAAGAAAAACAGAATCATCATCATTCTGGAGCTTTCTGTGGATCTACAGCCACATCAGAAAATATGAACGAGGATGAGCTGCGGGGATCAGTATGAATTCTTTGTAAGCTGGTGCCATTTGGAATGTGTCAGTCACACATTGCGAGTGCATGTAGGGCCAGCAGTACTTTCTGCGAACTGCAATCTCTGCCAAATTACACAATCTGTAAACAGTGCATGAAAATCTCCAAAGCAAATGAGGATAGTGAAATCATCCGAATTTAGCTGTCAAAAACTCCACCGAGGTTCAGCCGCCATCGTCATCACTTCATGAATATTTACTGCGACACTGTCTGGCTCTTTTAAATGATTTATTAGATAAGAAAGGTCCTAAAAATGGCAGTAATGCTTAAGGACAGAAGAACGTTCAGTCAGAAATCATCTAATAAACCAGATTCTGTAGAAAAGCCAAATTAGTAACTTTTAGACCACTACTTTTTTTAAATGAGGCCTGTCCAGATAAAATTTTTGGGGACAATATAAATTCAGTAGCTTTAAAGGGAACCTATCCTCAGGATTTCGGCTTCCGCACTGCCACCTACCTATTATCGAGGATGGAGATAGCTTCATGACGATGATCCTATAAATTCTGAGCCATTCAGCATAAGGCCTCCTGCTTATGACCGTATCTGTTTTTGTGGTCCACATATCATGGATCCGCAAAACATGGATACCGGCTGCGTGCATTCCGCATTTTCTTTTCCGCAGGTCCCGCAGGTTAGAAATGTCTACAAAACAGACAAGAATAGGACATATTCTATTTCTTTGCAGGGCTGCAGAGCGGAAATACACATGCAGACAGCTGTTCACATCTTTTGCGTCCCATTGAAATGAATGGGTCCGCATCCCATACGCAAAAAAAGTTGATCAGATGCGGACCAAAATTACGGTTGTGAGCATGTGGCCGTAGTCAGAAAAAGCTATCCCAATGCATGTGAAGAGTCATGGGGGGAGGAACCACTCATTGGAAAAGTCACGCAGGCCTGTCCCCATCCTGGCTTGACTGGTGTCCTGTAATCCGGGAACGTCATCATTATCCACCTCCAGCATTGTACTGTATATATGCTATATATACATGTGTACCAAGGTGTTCTTGCACCCCGGGTAAAGAGTAAGTTCTAAGCACTCCTGCACAGGGTCGTAGCTATGGGGGGGGGGGGGGGGGGGCAGAAGTAGCAGTCGCTTCTGGGCTCAGGGGCCTGAGGGGGCCCAAAGACTCTTGTCTTACATAAGAAGACACTGGTATTATAGAAAGTAACTAATCAAGCAGATAAGGGGGTATTTTATAGTTAATTAAAACTTGACTTTTAATACGTTAGATCTAAAAGATATCATAAATGAACACATTTAATAAAAAAGAACAGTCTTACCGGTGTGGCAAAGGTGCAGTCAGTATATCGCCTAACCGGATGGTTGGAACAGCGTTGATGAATGTCTGAGTGACAATGCTGTCTTCAAGTCGGGAAGAAAGTAACTGCAGCAGGGGAGGGGGTTATGGCACAAAGATGTATGTACCCTGTCCCTATATTGCCCTGTCAGGTCTATTTCGCCCTAAATACACTCCTAATACAGAGTCATCGCCCTGACAAGAGCAGCCCCACCCGGAACCTAACCCTATTTTTAGTCCCTATAAACCCTATCAGGGAAAATGGGGTCTAACTAGACCCTACCTAGCCTGTGACTAAAACTAGTCTAAAGCAGTGGTCCAAGATATCCGCAAAAAAAAAAATATATTATATTATAGAAAGTGCCTACTGGTCCAGTTACACCTCTGGCTGGAGGGAAGGGGTTAGGTTGAGAATTATTTGGCATGGGGGTGCCGTTTCAATTTTTGCCTCAGGCAGCACGAAGGCAGTGTGCTTCCCTGCCCCTGGCCACTAAGCACTGAGGGAAGGGGGGCCCAAGCTGAACTCTTGCACCAGGGCCCATGAGCCTTTAGCTCCTGGTACCCCCAAAGATTAGCTATTTGAAAGGGACACAGGTGCTGTGGCCTCCTCACAGCAGGCAAGTACAGTTCCACACATTATATGGTGGCTGTGCTTGCTATTGCAGCCAAGGCCCATTCACTTAAAGGGTTTCTACCACTTTGATTTCACATAATTAGGTGTCAGACACTAGCGATCCACTAGTGTCTGCTCTGCCAAACTATCCTGCTATAATAGCTTTTGGGGCAGCCGTTTACCTAAAAAAAGAACTTATATTGATATGTTAATGACCCTCTAGGTGCTATGGGGGCGTCATTAGCACCTAGAGGATCGGTCTACCTTCTCAAGATGCCGCCACCCAGCGCCTCCCTCCAGCCCGCCCATCTGCTTCGGAATGCGATCAAACGGACGACTTCACGTGCATGCGCCGTGCGCGGCTGTATTCGGCGCATGCGCAGTGAATGTCCGACCGCTTCCCTGCTCAGACATCTCCACTGCGCCGATGACGTCATAGTGCTCCATCGGCGCAGGCGCAGTGGAGATGTCTGAGCAGGGAAGCGGTCGGACATTCACTGCGCATGCGCCGAATACAGCCGCGCACGGCGCATGCACGTGAAGTCGTCCGTTTGATCGCATTCCGAAGCAGATGGGCGGGCTGGAGGGAGGCGCTGGGCGGCGGCATTTTGAGAAGGTAGACCGATCCTCTAGATGCTAATGACGCCCCCATAGCACCTAGAGGGTCATTAACATATCAATATAAGTTCTTTTTTTAGGTAAACGGTGCCCCAAAAGCTATTATAGCAGGATAGTTTGGTAGAGCAGACACTAGCGGATCGCTAGTGTCTGACACCTAATTATGTGAAATCAAAGTGGTAGAAACCCTTTAAATGCGACTAAGCTGCACATAGGCTATGTGACTGACGAACGTTACGTTGCTGGCCTAGAAAAAGGCTGTAGCACTTACCAGAGCACCACTGCCTCTTTAGACAGTTAATCATTGCCAGAAGTCAGACCTCCACCGATCAGATACTGATGACCTATTCTGAGGACGGGTCATCAATATTCAATTTTTGCATAACCCCTTTAATGAATGGCATTGTACATGGTAAGTTTTATCCATCTTCAGACAGGGATTATCTGCTTTGTTAGAAATGTCTCCAAGGAATAAATTGATGCAGTGTTTTCTTCGATCCCATCTGTGGGAGAACCTGGCATCAAGTGTTTGATTTCCCTGCAGCACCCCCACAGGGGAAATGAAGCATTACACAGTTACCCCTTCTCCAATCTGGATAATGGATAAGGTACCTGAAAGGGGTCTCCCTCTATTAACTAAGAGCTCTCTAATGAAATATTTGAAAATAGGGTCTATAAACGAACATCATCCTAATGTATGTGCACTCAGTAGTGGCACTTTTAAGGTATAGGTAATAAGGGTCGGATGGATAATTAAGGAAGGTCTATAAGGCAGCACAAAACAGTGACGTGCAGCTTTACTATGTTTAGCTGTAGGTGACCATACACACTAGACTACTGCTGGCCAACAAGATGATGTTCATTCGGCAGAAGCCGGAGATAAAAGGGATCAGGTATGTTGAATGTCAGTATGCTCAATCTTTTTTTTCAAGGTAGATAAGTCACTGCTAGAGGTTGCTGGCAGCATCTTACTCCCCTCTCCCCAGTCAGAATATGTGCACACTCAGGCAGAGGCATTGCTAGGTCAAAACATTCGGGACCTGAGCCCCTGATGTTTTGTCCCAGGCCCCGAATGTCCTGCCTGCCTGTTAGATATAACTGTATTGTCGTCCTCAGGACTGCAATACAATTGAATCTAATGCACTACAAGAGCTGAAGGACCTGTGATGACCTCACAGGTCACGTGATCAATTATAACTGCAGTAGCTGAAAAGGACCTGGGATGATGTCACCATCATGTGACCAGTGCAGGAGAGGACGGCTTAGCAGTGAAGAGAAGCCCTGGGAAGAGGCTGAGGTGAGGTCTGCTACATGCAGAGAGATAAGTGAATATTACTCAGTGTGAGAGGCAGAGCAATGTTGGAAATTGTAGTTATTTAACTGGGACTGTATGTTAGGGCTGAAGGGAGGGAAGTTATTTACATGGGACAGTGAGGTGGAGTGAGGTTAATTACATGGGACTAAAATTTGGAAGTGACTGGGGTAGGGTGATGTTATTTACATGGGACTGCATGTTGAAGGCAGCTGTGGGAGGGAGTGATATTTACATGGGATTGAATGTTAAGGGGTAATGTTATTTACATGGGACTGCATGTTGGAGGTGGCTGGGGAGGGGGTGATTTTATTTACATGGGACTGTATGTTGAAGGTGTCTGGGGGAGGGAGTGATGTTATTTATATGGGACTGAATATTGAGAAGGTAATGTTATTTAGATGGGACTGTATGTTGAAGGCGGCTGGGGAGAGGGTGATGTTATTTATATGGGACTGTATGTTGGAAGGGTCAGGAGAGATGGTGTGAAGTTATTTACATGGGACTGTATTTTGGAGGGGGCTGTGGATAGAGAGGGGTGTTATTTACATGGGACTGTATATTAGAGGGGGCTGGAGAGATGGTGTGATGGTATTTATACGGGACTCTATGGTGGAGGGAGGGAAATAGTGTTATTTATATGGGACTGTATGGTGGAGGTGCTGAGGAATTATAATTTCTGAGGACACTAAACGGAGGAATATAACAACAGGGGGCACTGCAGACGGCATTATAAATACTTGGGGCGTTTCAGGGCGAGCATTATAGCAGTAGGGGGCAGTATAAATACTGGGGGCACTGTGGGGGCATTTTAAATCCAAGGGACATTAGTAGTTCTTATTGCTACTGGGGGCTCTACAGGAGGGACTTATAGATCTCCTTATTACTACTGAGGGGTCTGTAGAGAGCGTTATTATTACTGGGGGAATAATAGGGGGCTTTATTTCTACTGGGGGCTCTGTGAGGGTATTATTAATATCGGAGGGCTCTTCTACTAATGGAGGCAGTCTTGTGGAGCATTATCACTGTTGGGTCCTGTAGGGGGCAATATTACTAATGAGAGCACTCTAGAAGAGAATTACTATTGGTGGGACTATGAAGAGTACTGTTACTATGGGGGGCACTCATTTTTCTTCAGGATAGTATTTGGGGGTACAGAAAAATACGGTTGTTTAACTTAGACAATTGGGCCATATGCATTGGTGCTTGGGCCTGGATCTTTTGAGACCCTAGCAATGCCTCCAATGAGGCCAGGGTGCACCTCCAATGAGGCCAGGTGAGGCGATCGCCTCTGGCAGCACAAGGTAGGGGCAAGAGGGGGCCAGCAGAAGGGCGCTTTCATTGTAGCAAAGGGGTTAAGTTAAGAAATTGGCATTGGGGGGAGGCGCCGTTTCAGTTTTCGTCTCAGGCAGCAGAAAGGCTAGGTGCACCCCTGTACACACTGACTGAATTGAGCAAGCTGGTGTATGGGGGTGTTTCAGAAGAAGTTGCTGTAGGATTACAATTTTTGAAGGTATATGGCCACCTTTTCGCCCATATTACAAATATAAAGAATACCTGGTAAGGGTAAGGTAAGGGTAATAAGATAGTAATTGTATTCACCTTTGTAAAACGCATTTGATTTTTTTTCAGTCTAAGTAGGGGTGTAGCTATAGGGGAAGGTGTTCCTTTGGGGCCTGAACTCAGGAGTCGTCCCCCCAGGAGGAATACTAAAATATGTTTTTGTCAGGGCTCCCTCTACAGCAGTGGTTCTCAACCTTTCTAAAGCCGTGACCCCTTAATACAGTTCCTCATGTTGTGGTGACCCCCAACCATTACATTTTTTTCCTTGCTACGTCATAACTAATTTTGCTACTGTTATGAATTGTAATGTAAATATCTGATATGTCCCCCCAATCATCATCATGTGCCAGTATAAAGTCGTCGTCCCCCCAATCATCATCATGTGCCAGTATAAAGCCCCCCCGCCCATCATCATCATGTGCCAGTATTAAGTCCCCCCATCATCATCATGTGCCAGTATTAAGTCGCCCCCCCAATCATGTTCCAGTATAAAGTCGCTCCGCCCATCATCATCATGTGCCAGTCAGTATTAAGTCCCCCCCATCATCATCATGTGCCAGCCAGTATTAAGTCCCCCCATCATCATCATGTGCCAGCCAGTATTAAGTCCCCCCCCATCATCATCATCATGTGCCAGCCAGTATTAAGTGCCCCCCCATTATCATCATGTGCCAGCCAGTATTAAGTCCCCCCCCCCATTATCATCATGTGCCAGCCAGTATTAAGTCCCCCCCATCATCATCATGTGCCAGCCAGTATTAAGTCCCCCCCATCATCATCATGTGCCAGCCAGCATTAAGTGCCCCCCACCATTATCATCATGTGCCAGCCAGTATTAAGTGCCCCCCCCATTATCATCATGTGCCAGCCAGTATTAAGTGCCCCCCCATTATCATCATGTGCCAGCCAGTATTAAGTCCCCCCCCCATTATCATCATGTGCCAGCCAGTATTAAGTCCCCCCCCATCATCATCATCATGTGCCAGTATTGTAATAAAATAAAAAAAACACTTATACTTACCTCAGTGTCAGCGATGCGATGCAGGCCTCTTCTGGCCTGTGTCCCGCGTTGTAAGGCTCAGGCGGCGTGATGAAGTCATTGCGCCGCCTGCGCCGGCCTCTGATAGGCTGCCGGCCTAGTGCGCCGGCAGCCTATCAGAGGAAGGGGAGGGGACACACCTCTCCCTCCCCTGCACCACCGCAGCACAGGCAGATTACAAGGGAGATGAGCGCAATGGAAGCGCTCATCTCCCTGTGCTTGACTGCGGCGGCGGCTCACTTGGGAGGCGGGAACGGGGGCATAATAGGAAGCCTCAGGCGACCCCCCGGAAAGGGATGATCGACCCCCAAAGGGGTCGCGACCCCTAGGTTGAGAACCGCTGCTCTACAGTATTATAAAATTACATTATATATACCCAGTAAGTACAGTGAGATGACGTACAGTATGTACGCGTAGGAAACAGACAGGGCGGCTGACAGGCCTGGTCTGAGAGAACGATCTTGACTAGCCACAAGAGTGAGGGTTGCACGAGAGGAGGGGGTTAAAAAGAAGTTTCTACAAACTCCAGCAGTCTGTTCTGACAGAGGAGAGACTACTGGAGTTTACCCTATCTGGAATACACATATAATGCCACGCACTGCCGATTGACTATAATGGAATCTGACAGGGATCTGGCCTCCTTGAGACTTTTTGTCCGGCTAAAACCCAGCATTTATGATAGAAGTCACCAAGATCCCTCCCAGATCCCATTATAGTCAATGGGGATCTGCCAGTGTGCTGAAGCCGTGCTGCATACAGTAAACACCAGTAGGCTATTCTCTTCCGGAAAAGACTACCAAAGTTTATAAATAGATATTTGAATGTAGCCTAAGGCTAGCTTCACATCTGCATCCATAATTCCGGCAGTTCCATCGGGGGAACGGACTGATGAAATTCACTGGCCGGACAAAATTGCTACATGCAGAATTTTTGTGCGGCCTAAAGCCGGCACATACGATGGTAAGCGGTGGCAGTCTGTTCTAGAGATGAGCGAATTTCTCAAAAATTCGATTCGGTCGGTTTTTTCTAAAAAATTCTGTTCGATCCGAATTTATTCCCGTGATGAATTTCCTGGCTGCAGAGAGCCTTTATAGTGGAGTAGAACACTATGCCTTGCAGTAACACACATAGGGAGTCTGCTGTGGTAATGAAACAATACTGTGAGTCAGCATCAGGAGACCACAGAGTGGCAAGGTGACATAGTGTGGAAGTGGCAGCCGCAACAGGAGACCACAGAGTGGCAAGGTGAGAGAGTGTAGAGGTGGCAGCAGCATCAGGAGACCATAGAGTGACCCTGTGGCAGAGTGGGGAGGTGGGTGGCAATACCAGTACCAAATGAAGATGCTGGGTGAAAGAAGGAGCACTTGGCATCAGATGTGTGGAGTCAGGCAGGTGGCAGAATCAGAATAGTAGCTGAGGCAGGTAGCCAGAAGAAACCAGTCTCTTTTGTCAAAGTGTTGGTGTGGCACCATGGATGATCTAGTCTGATGCATCAGGCATTGTTGGGTGGAAATCCTGGCTGATACACGCCTGATTTATCTTGACAAAGGTCAGTCTCTCCACATTTTGGGTGGATAGGCGAGTTGTTCTTGGGGTAACTAGCTTTGATGCCACACTACTGGCCGGGCAGGACAGCTTTTCCAGGGAAAACTCTGCCAGTTGCGGCCACAAATCCAGTTTGGCTGCCCAGTAGTCCAGCGGATCTGGAGTGGTAGGGTGCTGTCCAAGTATGCCACTACTTACTGGTTCAGGTCCTGTTCCAGGTCTAGCTGCTGCTGCTGCTGGTGAGTAGTTTCTTCACTAGGCAGGTGAAGAAAGCTACTCATAAGCGACTCTAGACTCAAGTTGCTGCAGATGGAGCTGGAACTGCTCCTACCCACCCACCCTGCCACAGCAGCCATGGCAGAGGAATGTGAGCGCAGAGGGCCCCCCCAGTCAGACCTGCGAGATGATGGATGATGGTGCAGATAGGCAGCGGCCAACTGACTACATAGAATGTCTCTATAGTAGTTCAGTTTGTCATCCCTCTCAGCGGGTGAAAAAAAGAGCTAGAAGTCATCCCTCTGCCGAATGGTGACAATTCGGCTGTCACTACGTAAGCAAGTGAGCATGCATCGGCTATTTGTGCAAGTGACTCGAAGGGACTCCCTGCCTCCATCTCCACTGCATACTGCCATGGTGTGTCTGGGTCCTCTGCCTCATCTTCCTCATCGCTCTGTAGCTCCTCTGGCTGCTCCTCTGGCTGCTCCTCATCTCCTGTCACCTGTGTAGAAAAACCACCCATTTCGATACACATTGCTTGTGCTTCAATGTCCTCCTCCTACAGTTCTACCCCCACAGGGCTCATGTGGCCGTGAGATCTAGGAGTAGGTTATTTTACCCCCAACACTACGCACTGACTCACTGCTACCGCTGCTGCCTTTGTGAACCCGTGCACCGCTAATTTACGGGCAGGTAGGCTCCTGCAAAGAGGGTGGTCTACCCCGGGCATGTTTGGCTACCGACCTCCCACTGCTGCCACCCTGCTGACTCCCGGCCACGCTAGCGACTAGCTGGCTCCGCTGCTGGCTCACGGGCAAGCTACCACCCTCTTCTCCCAATGATGATGATGAAGCCCCTACGTCACCCAGCTCCCAAGTGCGATCAGCTACATCATCATCATCGAGTACTGTCTGCACATCACTGATGTTCTCCTCAACCGTCTCTGGGTCAGGAGCCTGACCACTCACAACACCAGCTCCCACTGTCTTCATCACTACTTGCTCGCCTACCGGAGGAAGTGGCGGATGTCTCCTCCAGATCTTGGCTGGGCAGTAGCTGCTGACTGTCCTGTAGTAGCTCGTCCTAGCTGAAAAGTATAGCCAAGCCTACGGCATATAATACTTCTCGTGCTGAGAACTATGGAAAATGTCTGAATCCAAGATGGCTGAGGCTATTTATAGGGCTGTGACATCACAGTGCTGGCTGGCTGCTGATTGCCTGCATGCATTGCATTGTGGGTGATCCCTCGTTCCCAGAGTCCCTTACTCCATGTCCTAACACGTGCAGCAGCCATTTTAGGAAAAATGCGATTCATTACCACGAAGTGTGATGAAATTCGGATCGAATGTCACTTCGTCAACTTCGATTCGCTCATCTCTAATCTGTTCCTCTGCCGGAACAGACTGCCGGAAACAAAATTGCAGATTTGAACTGAGCCTAAAGGATGCATTAGACACCCATATCACACAAACGATTGTCAGGAGAGAAGCGTTCTCTCCCGGAAATTACATGCAGTGATCTCCTCAGCAACATAGGGAGGAGCGATGGCTATGCCATCGCTCGTCCCCATGCCCTACAGTGGTTTGCTCGCAGCAGATCATAATTAGACAGCACGATCTGCCGCCGGCAAATTCTGATCTTTTAGCATGGATTGCCCGATAAACGCTCGTTAACGATCAGTGGGCAGAAAATCTGCCAGTCTCATATACCCTTAAGTAGTGTGCTAGCCAGTGAGTGGAATTGTATGTAAATGTTCAGGGTCAGTGGTCTATTGATCTACATCCCAGGAAAATCCAGCACTGCCAAGGACAGTTACAATACCCTTTGACCTCACATTCAATTTCTGTGAGAACGAGTGACTTTACGTGATTTTAAAGAGGTTATGGTTGAGAGGAATCTGATATCTGTCAACTATTTCTGCCACGTACATGAAGAGACATTTAAGCTTACCCTCTGAGCATCTTGGCCTGATTTCATCACACATGGACAAAAACATTTGTACATTTAACCATTTACTTGAAAAAAATTGCTCTTATGTGTCAAATGCCAGATATGTTTATGTTCACCTTCAATGTATTTCTCAACTTTACTAGTTCAGGTAAATTCTTCAGGTCTTATACTCCTTGTTCTCCTGTTCTTTGGTCTCTGATTTTGCTCTTCAACATGCACAGATTGTGATGGGAAGCCTTAAGAGCGCAATAATCTCACAGATCCTTTATATATTAGCTAATTTCCAAGTATTTCCTTCGTCAGAACTTCTATTCTACACATCTTATCTCTGACTCTATGATCACATCCTCTCACACTATAGCTCCTTCTATTCAGTGGAACCCTTCTCCTTGCTACACTTGGTACTCAACAGATCTATACCAATTATTACATGTTCACACAAAGCCCATCTATACAGACAACCTCAGCCTGCCATACACAAGGCACACCGACCAAAGTATGATACTGAGAACTTTTTGGATGCCCCAAAGCATACATCTAGTCATGTTTCACATTCTCACCCTTTATCAAACCAATGTGGGGATGTACGTCGTCCAATGTTCATTCAACCAAAGGTAGATATCTGTGAAAGAATTGACTTGCTGTGTTTCCATTTTGAGCTATCTGTCCAAAAAGAATTGCAAAAGTTTTGGATTCACTAGAAACTAAAAGTTTGGGGAAATTGTTAACAAAGAAGACAGCACAGCAGGGCAAGAAAGATGAAGATGGAAGAGAGTTTGCCCATTGCAGTCAGCATCAGCCAATCAGGAGAGAACTATACTGACATGTCATAAGCACTATATAAGATCCCAACCAGGAAATGTATGTGCTTTCTGGGGTTCACATTGCTGTTATTGGATGTCTGACAGAGACAGAGAAAAGGGATCTTGGGGGTCATTTATAAAGACCGGCATTTAAGACGCGGTCTTAATAACCCCTATATGTGGCGGTAGATCAGCTGAAGTTATGAAGAGGCGCTGGCCTCTACATAATTTTGGCGCATCCAGTGGCAGTATAAATGTAAGACAGCTTCCTTCCTTTCTACGTCTAAAACAGGTGTAGAAAATTATGAATGAGACGGGCCTACTGGCCCGTCCCGGCCCACGCCACGTCCACTTTTTTAGACCTGGCGCAAGCGGGGAGAAGTCACAGATAGTGAGGCAATCCGAGCCTGAAATACACTTAATATAGGCGCATTTCAGTTGTTTTAGTGTCAGGGCCAGTTTAGTGAGACAATAGCTAGTTAGATTTATTCCACTTACGGACAGACAGATCATTGTGAGCCAGAGACTAGACATAGTCACTTCATAACTCCGTCTGACTGTGAGACACTCAATTTTTATTAATCTCCTCCGTGTACATCACACAATTCAGAATCACAGACTGATGCTGATAGTATGCTGCCTGGTGCATTTTTTCTGCATCACAGTTGCCATGTATTGTATTTCACTCTGTCCAGTTGACCATTTTAAAAAGAAAATTCAGTTGATCACAAACCAGTGTGCCTGACATATTGGTCTGTTTCGCAGTTGCCGTATATTGTACAGGACTCTAATCCAATCAGGAATCAAGTTGACCATTTTTTTCTTGATGAAAAGTTTCTTGATGTATTTTTTTGCATCACAGTTAGAGTTGAGCGAACACCTGGATGTTCGGGTTCGAGAAGTTCGGCCGAACATCCCGGAAATGTTCGGGTTCGGGATCCGAACCCGATCCGAACTTCGTCCCGAACCCGAACCCCATTGAAGTCAATGGGGACCCGAACTTTTCGGCACTAAAACGGCTGTAAAACAGCCCAGGAAAGGGCTAGAGGGCTGCAAAAGGCAGCAACATGTAGGTAAATCCCCTGCAAACAAATGTGGATAGGGAAATTAATTAAAATAAAAATTAAATAAATAAAAATTAACCAAAATCAATTGGAGAGAGGTTCCATAGCAGAGAATCTGGCTTCCCGTCACCCACCACTGGAACAGTCCATTCTCAGATATTTAGGCCCCGGCACCCAGGCAGAGGAGAGAGGTCCCGTAACAGACAATCTGGCTTCATGTCAGCAGAGAATCAGTCTTCATGTCATAGCAGAGAATCAGGCTTCACGTCACCCACCACTGTAAGAGTCCATTTTCATAAATTTAGGCCCAGCACCCAGGCAGAGGAGAGAGGTCCCGTAACAGACAATCTGGCTTCATGTCAGCAGAGAATCAGTCTTCATATCATAGCAGAGAATCTGGCTTCCCGTTACCCACCACTGGAACAGTCCATTCTCAGATATTTAGGCCCCGGCACCCAGGCAGAGGAGAGAGGTCCCGTAACAGACAATCTGGCTTCATGTCAGCAGAGAATCAGTCTTCATATCATAGCAGAGAATCAGGCTTCACGTCAGCCACCACTGCAACAGTCCATTGTCATAAATTCAGGCCCAGCACCCAGGCAGAGGAGAGAGGTCCCGTAACAGACAATCTGGCTTCATGTCAGCAGAGAATCAGTCTGCATGTCATAGCAGAGAATGAGGCTTCACGTCACCCACCACTGCAACAGTCCATTTTCATAAATTTAGGCCCAGCACCCAGGCAGAGGAGAGAGGTCCCGTAACAGAGGATCTGGCTTCATGTCACCAGAGAATCAGTCTGCATGTCATAGCAGAGAATCAGGCTTCACGTCACCCACCACTGCAACAGTCCATTTTCATAAATTTAGGCCCAGCACCCAGGCAGAGGAGAGAGGTCCCGTAACAGAGGATCTGGCTTCATGTCACCAGAGAATCAGTCTGCATGTCATAGCAGAGAATCAGGCTTCACGTCAGCCACCACTGCAACAATCCATTGGCATATATTTAGGCCTAGCACACAGGCAGAGGAGAGAGGTCCCGTAACAGACAATCTGGCTTCATGTCAGCAGAGAATCAGTCTTCATATCATAGCAGAGAATCAGGCTTCACGTCAGCCACCAATGCAACAGTCCATTGTCAGATATTTAGGCCCAGCACCCAGGCAGAGGAGAGAGGTCCCGTAACAGAGGATCTGGCTTCATGTCAGCAGAGAATCAGTCTTCATGTCATAGCAGAGAATCAGGCTTCACGTCACCCACCACTGTAAGAGTCCATTTTCATAAATTTAGGCCCAGCACCCAGGCAGAGGAGAGAGGTCCCGTAACAGACGATCTGGCTTCATGTCAGCAGAGAATCAGTCTGCATGTCATAGCAGAGAATGAGGCTTCACGTCACCCACCACTGCAACAGTCCATTTTCATAAATTTAGGCCCAGCACCCAGGCAGAGGAGAGAGGTCCCGTAACAGAGGATCTGGCTTCATGTCACCAGAGAATCAGTCTGCATGTCATAGCAGAGAATCAGGCTTCACGTCACCCACCACTGCAACAGTCCATTTTCATAAATTTAGGCCCAGCACCCAGGCAGAGGAGAGAGGTCCCGTAACAGAGGATCTGGCTTCATGTCACCAGAGAATCAGTCTGCATGTCATAGCAGAGAATCAGGCTTCACGTCAGCCACCACTGCAACAATCCATTGGCATATATTTAGGCCTAGCACACAGGCAGAGGAGAGAGGTCCCGTAACAGACAATCTGGCTTCATGTCAGCAGAGAATCAGTCTTCATATCATAGCAGAGAATCAGGCTTCACGTCAGCCACCAATGCAACAGTCCATTGTCAGATATTTAGGCCCAGCACCCAGGCAGAGGAGAGAGGTCCCGTAACAGACAATCTGGCTTCATGTCAGCAGAGAATCAGTCTGCATGTCATAGCAGAGAATGAGGCTTCACGTCACCCACCACTGCAACAGTCCATTTTCATAAATTTAGGCCCAGCACCCAGGCAGAGGAGAGAGGTCCCGTAACAGAGGATCTGGCTTCATGTCAGCAGAGAATCAGTCTGCATGTCATAGCAGAGAATCAGGCTTCACGTCAGCCACCACTGCAACAGTCCATTGTCATAAATTCAGGCCCAGCACCCAGGCAGAGGAGAGAGGTCCCGTAACAGACAATCTGGCTTCATGTCACCAGAGAATCAGTCTGCATGTCATAGCAGAGAATGAGGCTTCACGTCAGCCACCACTGCAACAATCCATTGGCATATATTTAGGCCTAGCACACAGGCAGAGGAGAGGTTCATTCAACTTTGGGTAGCCTTGCAATATAATGGTAAAATGAAAATAAAAATAGGATTGAATGAGGAAGTGCCCTGGAGTCCAATAATATATGGTTATGGGGAGGTAGTTAATGTCTAATCTGGACAAGGGACGGACAGGTCCTGTGGGATCCATGCCTGGTTCATTTTTATGAACGTCAGCTTGTCCACATTGGCTGTAGACAGGCGGCTGCGTTTGTCTGTAATGACGCCCCCTGCCGTGCTGAATACACGTTCAGACAAAACGCTGGCTGCCGGGCAGGCCAGCACCTCCAAGGCATAAAAGGCTAGCTCTGGCCACGTGGACAATTTAGAGACCCAGAAGTTGAATGGGGCCGAACCATCAGTCAGTACGTGGAGGGGTGTGCACACGTACTGTTCCACCATGTTAGTGAAATGTTGCCTCCTGCTAACACGTTGCGTATCAGGTGGTGGTGCAGTTAGCTGTGGCGTGTTGACAAAAGTTTTCCACATCTCTGCCATGCTAACCCTGCCCTCAGAGGAGCTGGCCGTGACACAGCTGCCTTGGCGACCTCTTGCTCCTCCTCTGCCTTGGCCTTGGGCTTCCACTTGTTCCCCTGTGACATTTGGGAATGCTCTCAGTAGCGCGTCTACCAACGTGCGCTTGTACTCGCGCATCTTCCTATCACGCTCCAGTGCAGGAAGTAAGGTGGGCACATTGTCTTTGTAGCGTGGATCCAGCAGGGTGGCAACCCAGTAGTCCGCACAGGTTAAAATGTGGGCAACTCTGCTGTCGTTGCGCAGGCACTGCAGCATGTAGTCGCTCATGTGTGCCAGGCTGCCCAGGGGTAAGGACAAGCTGTCCTCTGTGGGAGGCGTATCGTCATCGTCCTGCCTTTCCCCCCAGCCACGCACCAGTGATGGACCCGAGCTGCGTTGGGTGCCACCCCGCTGTGACCATGCTTCATCCTCATCCTCCTCCACCTCCTCCTCATCCTCGTCCTCCTCGTCCTCCAGTAGTGGGCCCTGGCTGGCCACATTTGTACCTGGCCTCTGCTGTTGCCAAAAACCTCCCTCTGAGTCACTTCGAAGAGACTGGCCTGAAAGTGCTAAAAATGACCCCTCTTCCTCCTCCTCCTCCTCCTCCTCCTGGGCCACCTCCTCTTCCATCATCGCCCTAAGTGTTTTCTCAAGGAGACATAGAAGTGGTATTGTAACGCTGATAACGGTGTCATCGCCACTGGCCATGTTGGTGGAGTACTCGAAACAGCGCAACAGGGCACACAGGTCTCGCATGGAGGCCCAGTCATTGGTGGTGAAGTGGTGCTGTTCTGTAGTGCGACTGACCCGTGCGTGCTGCAGCTGAAACTCCACTATGGCCTGCTGCTGCTCGCACAGTCTGTCCAGCATGTGCAAGGTGGAGTTCCACCTGGTGGGCACGTCGCATATGAGGCGGTGAGCGGGAAGGCCGAAGTTACGCTGTAGCGCAGACAGGCGAGCAGCGGCAGGATGTGAACGCCGGAAGCGCGAACAGACGGCCCGCACTTTATGCAGCAGCTCTGACATGTCGGGGTAGTTGTGAATGAACTTCTGCACCACCAAATTCAGCACATGCGCCAAGCAAGGGATGTGCGTCAAATTGGCTAGTCCCAGAGCTGCAACGAGATTTCGCCCATTATCACACACCACCAGGCCGGGCTTGAGGCTCACCGGCAGCAACCACTCGTCGGTCTGTTGTTCAATACCCCGCCACAACTCCTGTGCGGTGTGGGGCCTGTCCCCCAAACATATGAGTTTCAGAATGGCCTGCTGACGTTTACCCCGGGCTGTGCTGAAGTTGGTGGTGAAGGTGTGTGGCTGACTGGATGAGCAGGTGGAAGAAGAGGAGGAGGAAGCCGAGAAGGAGGAGGTGGCAACAGGAGGCAAAGAATGTTGCCCTGCGATCCTTGGCGGCGGAAGGACGTGCGCCAAACAGCTCTCCGCCTGGGGCCCAGCTGCCACTACATTTACCCAGTGTGCAGTTAGGGAGATATAGCGTCCCTGGCCGTGCTTACTGGTCCACGTATCTGTGGTTAGGTGGACCTTGCTACAGATGGCGTTGCGCAGTGCACACTTGATTTTATCGGATACTTGGTTGTGCAGGGAAGGCACGGCTCTCTTGGAGAAGTAGTGCCGGCTGGGAACAACATACTGTGGGACAGCAAGCGACATGAGCTGTTTGAAGCTGTCTGTGTCCACCAGCCTAAATGACAGCATTTCATAGGCCAGTAGTTTAGAAATGCTGGCATTCAGGGCCAGGGATCGAGGGTGGCTAGGTGGGAATTTATGCTTTCTATCAAATGTTTGTGAGATGGAGAGCTGAACGCTGGCGTGTGACATGGTTGAGACGCTTGGTGACGGAGGTGGTGGTGGTGGTGTTGGTGGTACATCCCCTGTTTGCTGGGCGGCAGGTGCCAACGTTCCTCCAGAGGCGGAGGAAGAGGCCGAGGCGGCAGCAGCAGAATAGGCCGAGGCGGCAGCAGCAGAAGAGGTAGCAGGGGGAGCCTGAGTGACTTCCTTGGTTTTAAGGTGTTTACTCCACTGCAGTTCATGCTTTGCATGCAGGTGCCTGGTCATGCAGGTTGTGCTCAGGTTCAGAACGTTAATGCCTCGCTTCAGGCTCTGATGGCACAGCGTGCAAACCACTCGGGTCTTGTCGTCAGCACATTGTTTGAAGAAGTGCCATGCCAGGGAACTCCTTGAAGCTGCCTTTGGGGTGCTCGGTCCCAGATGGCGGCGGTCAGTAGCAGGCGGAGTCCCTTGGCGGCGGGTGTTCTGCTTTTGCCCACTGCTCCCTCTTTTGCTACGCTGTTGGCTCGGTCTCACCACTGCCTCTTCCTCCGAACTGTGAAAGTCAGTGGCACGACCTTCATTCCATGTGGGGTCTAGGACCTCATCGTCCCCTGCATCGTCTTCCACCCAGTCTTGATCCCTGACCTCCTGTTCAGTCTGCACACTGCAGAAAGACGCAGCAGTTGGCACCTGTGTTTCGTCATCATCAGAGACATGCTGAGGTGGTATTCCCATGTCCTCATCATCAGGAAACATAAGTGGTTGTGCGTCAGTGCATTCTATGTCTTTCACCGCTGGGGAAGGGCTAGGTGGATGCCCTTGGGAAACCCTGCCAGCGGAGTCTTCAAACAGCATAAGAGACTGCTGCATAACTTGAGGCTGAGACAGTTTCCCTGGTATGCATGGGGGTGATGTGACAGACTGATGGGGTTGGTTTTCAGGCGCCATCTGTGCGCTTTCTGCAGAAGACTGGGTGGGAGATAATGTGAACGTGCTGGATCCACTGTCGGCCACCCAATTGACTAATGCCTGTACCTGCTCAGGCCTTACCATCCTTAGAACGGCATTGGGCCCCACCATATATCGCTGTAAATTCTGGCGGCTACTGGGACCTGAGGTAGTTGGTACACTAGGACGTGTGGATGTGGCAGAACGGCCACGTCCTCTCCCAGCACCAGAGGGTCCACTAACACCACCACGACCATGTCCACGTCCGCGTCCCTTACTAGATGTTTTTCTCATTGTTATGGTTCACCACAATAACAAATATATTAAATATATTATTTGGCCCAATGTATTGTATTCAAATTCAGCGGGATATAAATTTGAGGCCTAGTATTTAGGCGCTGGGTGACCGGTATGGATTTAGTGACAGAATTAGACTTGGAAATGCACAGAAGCGTGTGTGTGAAGTTATTCTGAATGACCCTATGTGCACCTTGAATATTATATACCCTTTTTGGGATAGATTTCAAATAGCTCTGATATAGCAGGAACCACTAAATTATGAAATTGCTAAATTGGGAATTGTATTTCAACCCAGAACAAAAAATGTGCTTTGACGGACACTAAATATCTTGCCCAGCAACAACAGGACAGCGGTAACGAGAGATTTAGCAGGATATAAATTTGAGGCCTAGTATTTAGGCGCTGGGTGACAGGTATGGGTTTAGTGACAGAATTAGACTTGGAAATACACAGTAGCGGGTGTGTGTGAAGTTATTCTGAATGACCCAATGTGCACCTTGAATATTATATACCCTTTTAGGGATAGATTTCAAATAGCTCTGATATAGCAGAAACCACTAAATTATGAAATTGCTAAATTGGGAATTGTACTTCAACCCAGAACAAAAAATGTGCTTTGACGGACACTAAATAACTTTCCCAGCTACAACAGGACAGCGGTAACGAGAGATTTAGCAGGATATAAATTTGAGGCCTAGTATTTAGGCGCTGGGTGACAGGTATGGGTTTAGTGACAGAATTAGACTTGGAAATACACAGTAGCGGGTGTGTGTGAAGTTATTCTGAATGACCCAATGTGCACCTTGAATATTATATACCCTTTTAGGGATAGATTTCAAATAGCTCTGATATAGCAGAAACCACTAAATTATGAAATTGCTAAATTGGGAATTGTACTTCAACCCAGAACAAAAAATGTGCTTTGACGGACACTAAATAACTTTCCCAGCTACAACAGGACAGCGGTAACGAGAGATTTAGCAGGATATAAATTTGAGGCCTAGTATTTAGGCGCTGGGTGACAGGTATGGGTTTAGTGACAGAATTAGACTTGGAAATACACAGTAGCGGGTGTGTGTGAAGTTATTCTGAATGACCCAATGTGCACCTTGAATATTATATACCCTTTTAGGGATAGATTTCAAATAGCTCTGATATAGCAGAAACCACTAAATTATGAAATTGCTAAATTGGGAATTGTACTTCAACCCAGAACAAAAAATGTGCTTTGACGGACACTAAATAACTTTCCCAGCTACAACAGGACAGCGGTAACGAGAGATTTAGCGGGATATAAATTTGAGGCCTAGTATTTAGGCGCTGGGTGACAGGTATGGGTTTAGTGACAGAATTAGACTTGGAAATACACAGTAGCGGGTGTGTGTGAAGTTATTCTGAATGACCCTATGTGCACCTTCAATATGATCTACCCTTTTAGGGATAGATTTCAAATAGCTCTGATATAGCAGAAACCACTAAATTATGAAATTGCTAAATTGGGAATTGTATTTCAACCCAGAACAAAAAATGTGCTTTGACGGACACTAAATAACTTTCCCAGCTACAACAGGACAGCGGTAACGAGAGATTTAGCAGGATATAAATTTGAGGCCTAGTATTTAGGCGCTGGGTGACAGGTATGGGTTTAGTGACAGAATTAGACTTGGAAATACACAGTAGCGGGTGTGTGTGAAGTTATTCTGAATGACCCAATGTGCACCTTGAATATTATATACCCTTTTAGGGATAGATTTCAAATAGCTCTGATATAGCAGAAACCACTAAATTATGAAATTGCTAAATTGGGAATTGTACTTCAACCCAGAACAAAAAATGTGCTTTGACGGACACTAAATAACTTTCCCAGCTACAACAGGACAGCGGTAACGAGAGATTTAGCAGGATATAAATTTGAGGCCTAGTATTTAGGCGCTGGGTGACAGGTATGGGTTTAGTGACAGAATTAGACTTGGAAATACACAGTAGCGGGTGTGTGTGAAGTTATTCTGAATGACCCAATGTGCACCTTGAATATTATATACCCTTTTAGGGATAGATTTCAAATAGCTCTGATATAGCAGAAACCACTAAATTATGAAATTGCTAAATTGGGAATTGTATTTCAACCCAGAACAAAAAATGTGCTTTGACGGACACTAAATAACTTTCCCAGCTACAACAGGACAGCGGTAACGAGAGATTTAGCAGGATATAAATTTGAGGCCTAGTATTTAGGCGCTGGGTGACAGGTATGGGTTTAGTGACAGAATTAGACTTGGAAATACACAGTAGCGGGTGTGTGTGAAGTTATTCTGAATGACCCAATGTGCACCTTGAATATTATATACCCTTTTAGGGATAGATTTCAAATAGCTCTGATATAGCAGAAACCACTAAATTATGAAATTGCTAAATTGGGAATTGTACTTCAACCCAGAACAAAAAATGTGCTTTGACGGACACTAAATAACTTTCCCAGCTACAACAGGACAGCGGTAACGAGAGATTTAGCAGGATATAAATTTGAGGCCTAGTATTTAGGCGCTGGGTGACAGGTATGGGTTTAGTGACAGAATTAGACTTGGAAATACACAGTAGCGGGTGTGTGTGAAGTTATTCTGAATGACCCAATGTGCACCTTGAATATTATATACCCTTTTAGGGATAGATTTCAAATAGCTCTGATATAGCAGAAACCACTAAATTATGAAATTGCTAAATTGGGAATTGTACTTCAACCCAGAACAAAAAATGTGCTTTGACGGACACTAAATAACTTTCCCAGCTACAACAGGACAGCGGTAACGAGAGATTTAGCAGGATATAAATTTGAGGCCTAGTATTTAGGCGCTGGGTGACAGGTATGGGTTTAGTGACAGAATTAGACTTGAAAATACACAGTAGCGGGTGTGTGTGAAGTTATTCTGAATGACCCAATGTGCACCTTGAATATTATATACCCTTTTAGGGATAGATTTCAAATAGCTCTGATATAGCAGAAACCACTAAATTATGAAATTGCTAAATTGGGAATTGTACTTCAACCCAGAACAAAAAATGTGCTTTGACGGACACTAAATAACTTTCCCAGCTACAACAGGACAGCGGTAACGAGAGATTTAGCGGGATATAAATTTGAGGCCTAGTATTTAGGCGCTGGGTGACCGGTATGGATTTAGTGACAGAATTAGACTGGGATATGGCCAAAAAATAACCACACTATTGCTGGTTAAATGCACTTGGTGACGGGCGCAGCTTGCCCCTGATGTAGTATATGGCCAAAAAATGAACAGACTATTGCTGGTTAAATGCACTTGGTGTCACAGCTTGACCAACCACACTACTGAGGGTTAAATGCACTTGGTGACGGGCGCAGCTTGCCCCTGATGTAGTATATGGCCAAAAAATAAACAGACTATTGCTGGTTAAATGCACTTGGTGTGACAGCTTCACCCTGATGTAGGCTTTAGCCAGAAAACAACCACACCATTGAGGGTTAAATGCACTTGGTGACAGGCGCAGCTTGCCCCTGATTTAGTATATGGCCAAAAAATGAACAGACTATTGCTGGTTAAATGCACTTGGTGTGACAGCTTCACCCTGATGTAGGCTTTAGCCAAAAAACAACCACACCATTGAGGGTTAAATGCACTTGGTGACAGGCGCAGCTTGCCCCTGATTTTGTATATGGCCAAAAAATGAACAGACTATTGCTGGTTAAATGCACTTGGTGTGACAGCTTCACCCTGATGTAGGCTTTAGCCAAAAAACAACCACACCATTGAGGGTTAAATGCACTTGGTGACAGGCGCAGCTTGCCCCTGATTTTGTATATGGCCAAAAAATGAACAGACTATTGCTGGTTAAATGCACTTGGTGTGACAGCTTCACCCTGATGTAGGCTTTAGCCAAAAAACAACCACACCATTGAGGGTTAAATGCACTTGGTGACAGGCGCAGCTTGCCCCTGATTTTGTATATGGCCAAAAAATGAACAGACTATTGCTGGTTAAATGCACTTGGTGTGACAGCTTCACCCTGATGTAGGCTTTAGCCAAAAAACAACCACACCATTGAGGGTTAAATGCACTTGGTCGCAGCTTGTGCTGGCGCACCACAAGACACAAAATGGCCGCCGATCACCCCAGAAAAATGTGACTGACAAACGGTCTGGGCAGCCTAAAAACAGTGAGCAATTGAGGATCAGCAGCTCAATGATCCACAGCTGCAGATCGATCAGTTAATCAAGTCCTTTGGAGGAGTTAATCTGCCTAATCTCGCCCTACTGTCGCAGCCGCAACCTCTCCCTACGCTAATCAGAGCAGAGTGACGGGCGGCGCTATGTGACTCCAGCTTAAATAGAGGCTGGGTCACATGGTGCTCTGGCCAATCACAGCCATGCCAATAGTAGGCATGGCTGTGATGGCCTCTTGGGGCAAGTAGTATGACGCTTGTTGATTGGCTGCTTTGCAGCCTTTCAAAAAGCGCCAAGAAAGCGTCACAAAAGCGCCAAGAAAGCGACGAACACCGAACCCGAACCCGGACTTTTACGAAAATGTCCGGGTTCGGGTCCGTGTCACGGACACCCCAAAATTCGGTACGAACCCGAACTATACAGTTCGAGTTCGCTCATCCCTAATCACAGTTACCATGTATTGCTACTCCCCAAGACAGTTCAGTGTGTTATTAAACAAGCTATTTGTTACCATCCACTACCATCCATTTAACTATAGCCATATATGTCACTGTTACTTAATGCTGCCTTGATGTTTAAGAGCTTGGAAGGGTTTGGATATCAATCCTAGGAGTTCCCAGAATGCGATTCAGACCCAAAACAAAATTTCTAAAAATTCTGTCATCTCTATTTTTGATATTTCACAATTTATACCTCCAGTCATTTCATTCAGTTTTTTTCCCTGTTCAGTTACAGATGAAATCACAGATCCATGACATAATGTTAACAGGAAGTTTTCTCAACCTAATGCCTGCCCTGTCTTTGCATGCACATCAGCTGTCAGACAGACTATGGAATTCCAGGAACATAAGCGTCGGATTTCCTATGGAAAGACAAGATTGTGATTGTCCCGTGAAAATGAATGAACAATAAGAAAATAAAACCTGCCAATCATAAAGCATCTATAACATCACACACAGCAGACACGTGACATAAACAGCCCCTAATCTACACAAATTTAAATAAAAAATGTTTTATTCTCACTAAAAACTTTAAGCTTATTTTAGAAAGTACTCACATGCTTACATTGTACCGTTCCTCTGTTACCCCTGCTCAAAATGTATGAAAAAATTGTCAAGTTTTCAGTTTAGTCATACATTTCCAGGTGCAATCATAGATAATTGCACAATGTAGTGTTCTAAGAAAAGTTGCTCCACAATTGTTAATTCATGGGAAATACAGACATGCCACACAAGTGGACTTTAACCTCCAGATTTACCACCATTTGCAATCTTGCAAAACCATGCTTATAGGTTAATTGCTATGTTATAAAATCGGCCCTAGTGCGTATGTGTGTGTGATTCGGAAGATTATATTGTGGACCACACTGAGGACAGAGTCTGATGTGACAATAGATGGCTCTGTTCCTGGAAATAAAACAGATCTTAAAAAAATCATGGACAACCCCTTTTAAGTCTGCTTAGAAATCATCATCAATGTACAATCATGCCCAGGAATGATACTATTCACTTGGAAACATTCCTAGGTTTTTCACTTGGTTTTGGTCAGACACTACTTCAGGGTATCTTCCTGTGTGGCCCCTCATTATACTGCCCTGCTTATTGTAGTTTTTTGTATTAACAGGACATAAAAGTTTTACTATTGCACTTGTGCAGCCATAAATATATGCGCCTCAGGCTATAGTCCCACCCAACCATCTTCATCATAGTCCAACATAGTACGTCATATACCTAATGCAGAATACTGAGCTCATAGTCCATATAAAGCCAGTTAGGGATTTAACTCCATTAGATTCTTTGGATTCTTATGTTTGACATTGGAGATTTTTTTTCTTTTTTTTTTGCTTCTGTTGGACCTCCCCAAGTGTGCCCACCAGAACTGTGCTTTGCTGGGTAATGTGTGAAATTTGATGGCTCTGTTGTGAAAAGTAAACCCTATTACTCTGGACCTCACCTGTTCCTCCTTTTGCTGGGACTTTTATCACCTCTCAATTGGCCCTTCCTTTCTCCCAAACTAATCCTCTGATTAGTAGCTCGGTACACAGATGTCCTATTGATCACTTTTGTTTCATCAAGTTGGGACCCACATGCTTCAAATTCCTTGTGTCATCTAGAGAATAATTGCCCTGACTTAAACAAGTAGCAGAGAAAGCCCTGGCAAAGGGTGACAGATGTCATGCATTGTAAAGATCAAACACCAACCATCTACACAATCCCTTCTTGATCTGGTTCCTGAAGGAGAAAAAAGATCTTTTCTTTTTTAATATCTTTAGATGGTTTATAAGAAACAAAGTGTGTAGAATAACTATTTTCACACATCTAAAAAAGCCTATAGCATGTAAACCCATAAAAGGCACCAATTAGGAATTTAGGGCTTTTTATGCCACGTAAATGTTGATGTAGAAGATAACAAAAAGTGAACAGCTGCAACTTACTCTTCTCGTTACATTGCATTGCTGGTGAAAGAATCATACACAGAAGAGAAGTTGGTCTAACCTGCAAATACTGACAGGACCATTTCACATCAATGGGAGGCTCACTAACTTTCCCCTGGTGAAAGACCCCCCTGAGTATGTCTATACACAGAGGAAAAGTTGTCTTAACCCACAGATATTGACAGAACCATCTCATGTAAATTGAGGCTTAACAAATATTCCCTGGTGAAAGACCCTCCTAAAGCACACTATACACTGAAAAATATTTGGCCTAACCCATCGATATTGATAGGAGCGTCTCATGAGAATGGTGGCTCGACGTGTAATCCATGGTGTGTAAAGTTGACTAAACACAGATGAAAATTTGGCCTAGCCCGCCAACTGTTTCTTGTGAATGGGGAGTTGCCAATTTATTCCTGGTGAAATACTCACCTAAAGCTGACTATACACAAAAGAAAAGTTGGCCTAACCCACCAATACTGACAGGAGCACCTAATGTGAATGGGGACTTGCCAACTATTCCCTGCTATCACATACAGGTCATAGAGAGAGCAGACATTTTGGAGTTTAATATTTCAGATTTTTTGTTGCTACAGGAGGCCACTGCCAGAGATATGTTTCCCCATTGAAGTAACTATAGAGCTAGTCATGCATGTGTAGTGTCCTAGAGCAAGGGTATTTTGGACTATGGACATTTGTGGACATTTTCTCTTATTGCTACTATGCAAAACCATCAACTCCCTACTTTATTGTACTTTGAAGGGTTAACTTTCACTGTGATTTATGCTGTTGTGTGCACCTATACTGTTTTATATTGTTGAACTGAATTTTATATGTTTATTGTCATATATCCTGTCAGGAGCGGACTGGGAACTTAAAGTGGCCCTGGAAAAAATACAAAAAGTGGCCCCATTTTGTAGTCAGGTCCAAATTGATGGAAGGTAGGGCCAACACAAGTAGGTGGGGCCAGCAATACCATATTGCAGAACGTTCTGCCACCCCTACAGAGGCAAATACCACAGTCCCTCACAAAATACTGCCCCATCAGCACAAAATACATCCCCAAAAACTTCTAGTGGTTGGCCGCGCGGGGGGGCTCAGGTGGCCCCTTGAGCATCGGCCCACCGGGAGAATTCCCTATAAGGTTCATGGGCAATACGCCACTGTATCCTGTCCATTTGTAATGTTATTCAACTATAGTTGCGCTGCACTGTGGAATGAACGGAGACTACCTATGCAAATTTTGGAGGGAAAAAAACTGAGACACTGACCTTCTTGCTGTCTGGTTTAGCTTTGTTGTTTATGTCTGAAGACTTGTTTATGTCTAGAAAAACTGCTTTTTCTTTCCCATAGACTTGCACTAAAGCTCTATACAAGTCTACGATAGAAAGGAATTGTAACAATATTTCTGTTTAGGCTGTGATTTTCCACTCACTCCCTCACACTAGAAGGTTTTAGTTCAGCTAGCAACTGTATATAAGGACAATCTAGTTGTCTGCAGATAGGGACCAGTGTTCAGTAGAAGAGACTTTGCCAAACTGCATTAATGAACAGAAGAAGACGCTGAGATGGGGATGCTGAGCCATAGACTCTGGGTTACCAGCCCATTGACCAGGTCTCCAGCTGGATGACTGATTCAAAGACCCTGGGCCACCAGCCTTTAGACAGGATACCAGCCTTATGAAAAGGAATGATAGCTAGGTCAGACCTTTTTGCAGCCGGAAACCTTCTTCTGCCTGGCAGGAGACTGGAGAAGTCAGCCTAGTGACTTGCCTGTATTTTTTTGCACTTGAGTTCCTCCAGTAAAGAAGGATACTGGTTACTGCATACCCTGACTCTCTGGACTTACGTCCCATTGAGGTGCACCACACCCTACCATGCCATCCAGAGAGCAGCAACACATGGTGACACCTTGACCCAGGAGACCCAGTGCAGTTTTGGAGCCAACCCAAACCCGGCCTCTGCAAATGTTTATGGAGCTGTTGGCATGAGAAGGTGATTCAAAAAGAAAATAACAGGCAAAATAGTTGGATGCGGCTGGCAGAAGGTACTTCAAGATGATCCAGAAGGTACTGAATTAATTAATGGGGTTGTACTATGAAAAAATATTCTACAGTTTTCAAACCAGCATCTGGATCTGAATACCTTTGTAATTGCATGTAATTAAAAATTTTGCATAGCGACTGAGTTATTTAACAAAATGTATCTGTATAGCACCACCTGCTGTTTGTTTGTTTTTTATTTCTTTGATCTGCTCACTGAGATGGCTGCACATGCTCAGTTTCATCCTTCAACAGCCTCCTGAGCTGTGATAGGGAGAGCATAGACACGCCCCATGAGCTGTGATAGGGAGAGCATAGACACGCCCCCCTGAGCTGCAGCAGAGAAGACACTCCCCTTGAGCTGTCAGCTTGATATAAATCTAGCAGAGCAATGAATGTGGAGATCTCTGGATCCATGTGAGGTACAGGGCTGGTTCTAGCTTTGTTAGAAAGAGATTGTCGTGTATTATATGATGTCTCATGGGATAACCACTTTAAGTCTTTATTATAAGAAGCTGTCGACCAACAGCTATTGCATGTTTATGGCCAGCGTGACATCAGAAATGTTTGCAAAATCTGCATTGTGGTTCAGATTTTTTCTTTACTGTAGTGTGATTTTAAGAATGTCTCCAAAGCTAAATTTATACATGAATGGTGATTGTTCTGAGCATTCATTTCATATGAGGGGAAATACGTAAAAATTAAGGGTACAGTCAGGTCCATAAATATTGGGACAGCGACACAATTCTAACATTTTTGGCTCTATACACCACCACAATGGATTTGACATGAAACAAGATGTGCTTTAACTGCAGACTGTCAGCTTTAATTTGAGGGTATTTACATCCAAATCAGGTGAACGGTGTAGGAATTACAACAGTTTGCATATGTGCCTCCCAAGTAATGGGACAATTGGCTTCTCAGCTGTTCCATGGCCAGGTGTGTGTTATTCCCTCATTATCCCAATTACAATGAGCAGATAAAAGGTCCAGAGTTCATTTCCAGCATGCTATTTGCATTTTAAATCTGTTGCTGTCACATCTCAAGATGAGATCCAAAGAGCTGTCACTATCAGTGAAGAAAGCTGTCATTAGGCTGAAAAAAAACAAACACACCCATCAGAGAGATAGCAAAAACATTAGGTGTGGCCAAAACAACTGTTTGGAACATTCTTAAAAAGAAGGAATGCACCGGTGAGCTCAGCAACACCAAAAGACCCAGAAGACCATGGAAAACAACTGGAAGACTTCTTTCCCTGGTGAAGAAAACACCCTTCACAACAGTTGGCCAGATCAAGAACACTCTCCAGGAGGTAGGTGTATGTGTGTCATAGTCAACAATCAAGAGAAGACTTCACCAGAGTAAATACAGAGGGTTCAGCACAAGATGTAAACCATTGGTGAGCCTCAAAAACAGGAAGGCCAGATTAGAGTTTGCCAAACGACATCTAAAAAAGCCTTCACAGTTCTGAACAACATCCTATGGACAGATGAGACCAAGATCAACTTGTACCAGAGTCATGGGAAGAGAAGAGTATGGAGAAGGGAAGAAACTGCTCATGATCCTAAGCATACCACCTCATCAGTGAAGCATGGTGGTGGTAGTGTCATGGCGTGGGCATGTATGGCTGCCAATGGAACTGGTTCTCTTGTATTTATTGATGATGTGACTGCTGACAAAAGCAGCAGGATGAATTCTGAAGTGTTTCGGGCAATAATATCTGCTCATATTCAGCCAAATGCTTCAGAACTCATTGGACGGCGCTTCACAGTGCAGATGGACAATGACCCAAAGCATACTGCAAAAGCAACCAAAGAGTTTTTTTTAAGGGAAAGAAGTAAAATGTTATGCAATGGCCAAGTCAATCACCTGACCTGAATCCGATTGAGCATGCATTTCACTTGCTGAAGACAAAACTGAAGGGAAAATGCCCCAAGAACAAGCAGGAACTGAAGACAGTTGCAGTAGAGGCCTGGCAGAGCATCACCAGGGATGAAACCCAGCGTCTGGTGATGTCTATGCGTTCCAGACTTCAGGCTGTAATTGACTGCAAAGGATTTGCAACCAAGTATTAAAAAGTGAAAGTTTGATTTATGATTATTATTCTGTCCCATTACTTTTGGTCCCTTAACAAGTGGGAGGCACATATGCAAACTGTTTAATTCCTACACAGTTCATCTGATTTGGATGAAAATACCCTCAAATTAAAGCTGGCAGTCTGCAGTTAAAGCACATCATTGTTCATTTCATTTCAAATCCATTGTGGTATGTATAGAGCCAAAAATGTTAGAATTGTGTCGATATCTCAATATTTATGGACCTGACTGTTTATCCATGTAAAATATAAACTGTACAGGAAATAATCTGTGGCAAATATGCAACAAAATCTGAATTTTTGTGGATTTTTCTGTGAATTTGCCATGGATTGTACCCTATGCATTGCATATACTGTAGTGTTAAAATCTGCACCAATGGTCGCTTTCACAATGTGTGGAGGACAGTTGGTAAAATGACACATCGATTCCTTGTGGAAATACCTTAACAGAGAAAAGGAACAATCAAATTCAAGCCAATGTTAGGGCTCATGTAAACAAACGTAGTTTTTTGTCTGTGTCTGTTCCCTTTTTTTGCGGACCGCAAAAAAATTTAAAAATAATAATTACTCTGTGTGCATTCCGTGTCCATATGACCACATGGCCGTTTCGCAAAAAAATTTATAATAATACATCTCCTATTATTGTCCGCATTATGGACAAAGATAGGACTGTTCTACACTACGTGCAGAATTATTAGGCAAATGAGTATTTTGACCACATCATCCTCTTTATGCATGTTGTCTTACTCCAAGCTGTATAGGCTCGAAAGCCTACTACCAATTAAGCATATTAGGTGATGTGCATCTCTGTAATGAAAAGGGGTGTGGTCTAATGACATCAACACCCTATATCAGGTGTGCATAATTATTAGGCAACTTCCTTTCCTTTGGCAAAATGGGTCAAAAGAAGGACTTGACAGGCTCAGAAAAGTCAAAAATAGTGAGATATCTTGCAGAGGGATGCAGCACTCTTAAAATTGCAAAGCTTCTGAAGCGTGATCATCGAACAATCAAGCGTTTCATTCAAAATAGTCAACAGGGTCGCAAGAAGCGTGTGGAAAAACCAAGGCGCAAAATAACTGCCCATGAACTGAGAAAAGTCAAGCGTGCAGCTGCCAAGATGCCACTTGCCACCAGTTTGGCCATATTTCAGAGCTGCAACATCACTGGAGTGCCCAAAAGCACAAGGTGTGCAATACTCAGAGACATGGCCAAGGTAAGAAAGGCTGAAAGACGACCACCACTGAACAAGACACACAAGCTGAAACGTCAAGACTGGGCCAAGAAATATCTCAAGACTGATTTTTCTAAGGTTTTATGGACTGATGAAATGAGAGTGAGTCTTGATGGGCCAGATGGCTGGATTGGTAAAGGGCAGAGAGCTCCAGTCCGACTCAGACGCCAGCAAGGTGGAGGTGGAGTACTGGTTTGGGCTGGTATCATCAAAGATGAGCTTGTGGGGCCTTTTTGGGTTGAGGATGGAGTCAAGCTCAACTCCCAGTCCTACTGCCAGTTTCTGGAAGACACCTTCTTCAAGCAGTGGTACAGGAAGAAGTCTGCATCCTTCAAGAAAAACATGATTTTCATGCAGGACAATGCTCCATCACACGCGTCCAAGTACTCCACAGTGTGGCTGGCAAGAAAGGGTATAAAAGAAGAAAATCTAATGACATGGCCTCCTTGTTCACCTGATCTGAACCCCATTGAGAACCTGTGGTCCATCATCAAATGTGAGATTTACAAGGAGGGAAAACAGTCCACCTCTCTGAACAGTGTCTGGGAGGCTCTGGTTGCTGCTGCACGCAATGTTGATGGTGAACAGATCAAAACACTGACAGAATCCATGGATGGCAGGCTTTTGAGTGTCCTTGCAAAGAAAGGTGGCTATATTGGTCACTGATTTGTTTTTGTTTTGTTTTTGAATGTCAGAAATGTATATTTGTGAATGTTGAGATGTTATATTGGTTTCACTGGTAAAAATAAATAATTGAAATGGGTATATATTTGTTTTTTGTTAAGTTGCCTAATAATTATGTACAGTAATAGTCACCTGCACACACAGATATCCCCCTAAAATAGCTAAAACTAAAAACAAACTAAAAACTACTTCCAAAAATATTCAGCTTTGATATTAATGAGTTTTTTGGGTTCATTGAGAACATGGTTGTTGTTCAATAATAAAATGAATCCTCAAAAATACAACTTGCCTAATAATTCTGCACTCCCTGTATTAGGGGCCGGCCCTTCCGTTCCGCAAAATGATAGAAAACAGAGTGTGGTTATTAACGGTACACACTCAGATTGGGTCACTGTCACTAGTGGGGTACCTCAGGGGTCAGTATTGGGCCCTATTCTCTTCAATATATTTATTAATGATCTTGTAGAAGGCTTGCATAATAAAATATCAATTTTCGCAGATGACACTAAACTGTGTAAAGTAATTAACACTGAAGAGGACAGTATACTACTACAGAGGGATCTGGATAGATTGCAGGCTTGGGCAGATAAGTGGCAGATGAGGTTTAACATTGACAAATGTAAAGTTATGCACATGGGAAGGAATAATGCAAGTCACCAGTACATATTAAATGGTAAAACACTCGGTAACACTGACATGGAAAAGGATCTAGGAATTTTAATAAACAGCAAACTAAGCTGTAGAAACCAGTGTCAGGCAGCTGCTGCCAAGGCCAAT